>NW_027288598.1:10000-12500 GCF_037038585.1 Patagioenas fasciata
ACCCTAACCCTAACCCTAACCCTAACCCTAACCCTAACCCTAACCCTAACCCTAACCCTAACCCTAACCCTAACCCTAACCCTAACCCTAACCCTAACCCTAACCCTAACCCTAACCCTAACCCTAACCCTAACCCTAACCCTAACCCTAACCCTAACCCTAACCCTAACCCTAACCCTAACCCTAACCCTAACCCTAACCCTAACCCTAACCCTAACCCTAACCCTAACCCTAACCCTAACCCTAACCCTAACCCTAACCCTAACCCTAACCCTAACCCTAACCCTAACCCTAACCCTAACCCTAACCCTAACCCTAACCCTAACCCTAACCCTAACCCTAACCCTAACCCTAACCCTAACCCTAACCCTAACCCTAACCCTAACCCTAACCCTAACCCTAACCCTAACCCTAACCCTAACCCTAACCCTAACCCTAACCCTAACCCTAACCCTAACCCTAACCCTAACCCTAACCCTAACCCTAACCCTAACCCTAACCCTAACCCTAACCCTAACCCTAACCCTAACCCTAACCCTAACCCTAACCCTAACCCTAACCCTAACCCTAACCCTAACCCTAACCCTAACCCTAACCCTAACCCTAACCCTAACCCTAACCCTAACCCTAACCCTAACCCTAACCCTAACCCTAACCCTAACCCTAACCCTAACCCTAACCCTAACCCTAACCCTAACCCTAACCCTAACCCTAACCCTAACCCTAACCCTAACCCTAACCCTAACCCTAACCCTAACCCTAACCCTAACCCTAACCCTAACCCTAACCCTAACCCTAACCCTAACCCTAACCCTAACCCTAACCCTAACCCTAACCCTAACCCTAACCCTAACCCTAACCCTAACCCTAACCCTAACCCTAACCCTAACCCTAACCCTAACCCTAACCCTAACCCTAACCCTAACCCTAACCCTAACCCTAACCCTAACCCTAACCCTAACCCTAACCCTAACCCTAACCCTAACCCTAACCCTAACCCTAACCCTAACCCTAACCCTAACCCTAACCCTAACCCTAACCCTAACCCTAACCCTAACCCTAACCCTAACCCTAACCCTAACCCTAACCCTAACCCTAACCCTAACCCTAACCCTAACCCTAACCCTAACCCTAACCCTAACCCTAACCCTAACCCTAACCCTAACCCTAACCCTAACCCTAACCCTAACCCTAACCCTAACCCTAACCCTAACCCTAACCCTAACCCTAACCCTAACCCTAACCCTAACCCTAACCCTAACCCTAACCCTAACCCTAACCCTAACCCTAACCCTAACCCTAACCCTAACCCTAACCCTAACCCTAACCCTAACCCTAACCCTAACCCTAACCCTAACCCTAACCCTAACCCTAACCCTAACCCTAACCCTAACCCTAACCCTAACCCTAACCCTAACCCTAACCCTAACCCTAACCCTAACCCTAACCCTAACCCTAACCCTAACCCTAACCCTAACCCTAACCCTAACCCTAACCCTAACCCTAACCCTAACCCTAACCCTAACCCTAACCCTAACCCTAACCCTAACCCTAACCCTAACCCTAACCCTAACCCTAACCCTAACCCTAACCCTAACCCTAACCCTAACCCTAACCCTAACCCTAACCCTAACCCTAACCCTAACCCTAACCCTAACCCTAACCCTAACCCTAACCCTAACCCTAACCCTAACCCTAACCCTAACCCTAACCCTAACCCTAACCCTAACCCTAACCCTAACCCTAACCCTAACCCTAACCCTAACCCTAACCCTAACCCTAACCCTAACCCTAACCCTAACCCTAACCCTAACCCTAACCCTAACCCTAACCCTAACCCTAACCCTAACCCTAACCCTAACCCTAACCCTAACCCTAACCCTAACCCTAACCCTAACCCTAACCCTAACCCTAACCCTAACCCTAACCCTAACCCTAACCCTAACCCTAACCCTAACCCTAACCCTAACCCTAACCCTAACCCTAACCCTAACCCTAACCCTAACCCTAACCCTAACCCTAACCCTAACCCTAACCCTAACCCTAACCCTAACCCTAACCCTAACCCTAACCCTAACCCTAACCCTAACCCTAACCCTAACCCTAACCCTAACCCTAACCCTAACCCTAACCCTAACCCTAACCCTAACCCTAACCCTAACCCTAACCCTAACCCTAACCCTAACCCTAACCCTAACCCTAACCCTAACCCTAACCCTAACCCTAACCCTAACCCTAACCCTAACCCTAACCCTAACCCTAACCCTAACCCTAACCCTAACCCTAACCCTAACCCTAACCCTAACCCTAACCCTAACCCTAACCCTAACCCTAACCCTAACCCTAACCCTAACCCTAACCCTAACCCTAACCCTAACCCTAACCCTAACCCTAACCCTAACCCTAACCCTAACCCTAACCCTAACCCTAACCCTAACCCTAACCCTAACCCTAACCCTAACCCTAACCCTAACCCTAACCCTAACCCTAACCCTAACCC
>NW_027288598.1:17500-151897 GCF_037038585.1 Patagioenas fasciata
GGTGGTTGGATGATGATGGTGGTGGTTGGATGATGATGGTGGTTGGATGATGATGGTGCTCTATGCCAAGGATGCACGGAGCATCTGGGCCAGTCCCAAGGGGATGCTTTTGGATATTGGGGTGCAGGGCTTTGGTGTGAAGGTTCGGGAGACAGACTTTTGGGTGCAGGGATTTGGGCACCAAGAGTTCTGGGTGCAGCATTTGGGTCTGCAGGGTTCAGGTGTTCAAGACCTGGGGGTGCAGGACTTGTGGGCTGGAGGATTTGAGGGTGCAGGGATTTGGGGTGAGGGATTTCAGGGTGCCAGTTATGGGGGGGAAGGATCTGGGGTACAGGTTTTGGGGGTGCAGGGTTAAGGGGTTTAGGATTTTGGGGTGCACAGTTTAGGGTGCACGTTCTGGGCATGTATGATTTGAGAGTGCAGGGCTTTGGGGTACAGGATTTGGGGTGCAGGGTTTTGGGGTCAGGATCTGGGGGTGCAGGGTGTTGGGGAGAAGGATTTGGGGGTGCAGCATTTTGAAGTGCAGGGTTTGGAGGAGGGAGGTTTTGGGGGTGAAGGATTTGGTGGTGCTGGTTTTGGGGGTGCAGTGTTAAGGGCGTGGAGGATTAGTGGTGCAGGATTTGTGGGGTTCAGGATTTGGGGCTGCAGGGTATGGGAGGGAAGGATCTGGGGCTTCAGGATTTGGGGGTGCACTGTTGGGGGTGCAGGGTTTAGAAGTCAGGTCTAAGAGTGCAGAGTTTGGGGTGCAGGGATTTGGGGGGAAATTTAAGGTTGCAGAGTGTGGGGTGCACAGGACTGGGGCACAGGATTTGGGGGTGCGGGGTTTCAGGGTTCAGGATTTGGAGGTGTGGAGTTTTGGGGTGCAGGGGATGGGGTGAAGGATTTGAGGCTGCAGGGCGGTGGGGGAAGGATTTGGGGGTGAGAGATTTGGGGTGCAGGATTTGGGGGTGCAGAGTTTTGGGAGGCAAGGATCTGGGGCTGCCGGATTTGGGGGTTCAGTGTTTAGGGCAGCACAATCTTGGGGTGCAGGGGTCTGCACTGAAGGGTTTGGTAGAGCAGGATTTGGGGGTGCAGGACTTTCGGGTGAGGTTTGGGGGTGCAGGGTTCATGTGTTCAGGAACTGGGGGTGCAGGATTTGAGGGTGCAGGGCTCTGGGTGCAGAGTTTGGGAGTTCAGGGTTTGGGGTGCAGGGTTTTTGGCAGGAGGATCTGAGGGTGCAGGATCTGGGGGGCAGGATTTGGGGTTCAGCATTTTCAGTGCAGGTTTTGGGGGGACTTGATTTTAGGGTGCTCGCTTTGGGCTGCAGGATCTGGGTGCAGGATTTAGGGTTCGGGGTTCAGGGATGCAGTGAAGTGCGGGATCTGGGGTGCTCGATTTTGGGGTGCAGAGTCTTGCAGGAAGGATCTGGGGGTGCAGGGTTTAGGGTGCAGAATTTGGGGGTGTAGGGTTTTAGGGAGAAAGGCTTGGGGGTGCAGGTCTAGGGGGGTAAAATTTGGGGGCAAAGGGTTTGAAGGAGCAGGATTTGGGGTGCAGGATTTGGGGGTGCAGGGTTTGGGCGTGCAGTGCTAAGGTGGTGGAGGGTGCAGGGTTTGTAGTGAAGGTTTTGGGGTGCAGGATCTGGGGGTGCAGGATTTGGGCATGAATACTTTCGGGGTGCAGGATTTGAGGATGCAAAATCTGATGGTGCAAGGTTTGGGTGTTCAAGATGTAGGCGAGCAGGATCTTGGGTTTTGGGGCACAGGGCTGGGTGAGGCCAGATTTGGGGTGCAGGTCTGGGTGAGGGATCTGGGGGTGCAGGGTTTGGTAGTGCAGGAATTGAGGGTGCAGAGTTTGGGCGACAGGGCTTGGGGGAGCAGGAGTTTGGGGTTCAGAACCTGTGGGTGCAGAGTTTGGGGTGCAGAACCCGTGGGTACCGGGTTTGGGGAGGCAGAATTGGGGGTGCAGGGTTTTGGAGTTCAGGACATGGGGTTGAGGATTTGGGGGTGCAAGGTTTGGAAGTGCATTGATTAGGGGGAAGGATTTAGGGTGGTGGGATTTGGGGGCACGGGGTTTGGGGGTCAGCATTTGGGGGTGCAAAGCTTAGGGGGCAGCGTTTTGAGTGCAAGTTGGGGGAGGACTTGATTTTAGGGTGCAGGGTTTGGGGTGCGAGTTTGGGGATGGCAGCATTTCGGGTATACAGTTTGGGGGTGCAGGGTTTTGGGGAGCAGTATCTGGGGGTACAGGATTATGGGATGTGCAGGGTTTGGGGGCGCAGGGTTCAGGGTTGCAGGGTTTGGTATCACAGGTTTGAGGGGTTCATGGCTTGGGAGGAAGGATTTGGGGGTGCAGAATTTAGGGGTGCACGTTTTAAGGGTGCAGAGCTTAGGGGGAAGAATCGGAGATGTAGGGGTTTTGGGGACATTATCTGGGGGTCAGGATTTGGGGTGCAGGGTTTTGAGGTGCAGGGTTCAGGTGTTCAGGGTTTGAGGAAAGGATCTGGAGGTGCAGGGCTTTGGAGTGGAGGATTTTGGGGTGCAGGGTTAGTTGGGATTTGGGGTTGCAGGGATTTGGGGTGCAGGGTTTGGTGGTGCATTGGTTTTGGGGGTGGAGGACTGGGGGACACAGGGTTTCAGGGTGCAGGATGTGGGGGTGCAGGATTTGGGAGTGCAGAGTTGGGGGGCAGAATTTTTGGTGCAGGGCTTTGGGGTACAGGACTTGGGGGTGCAGGGGTTTGGGTGGGGAATTTGGGGTGCAGGGTGTTGAGGAAGGATCTGGGGGTGCATTGTTTGGGGGGCTGGATGAGGAGGTGCACGATTTAGGGCTGCAGAGCCTGGGGGGCAGGGGTTTGTTGGCAGAATGTGGGGCTGCGGGGTTCTGGGGTGCAGAGTTTGGGAGATCAGGGGTTTGGGGTGCAGGGGTTTGGGGGGAAATTTAACGTTGCGCAGTGTGGGTTGCATTGGTTTTGGGGTGAAGGGTTTGGGGGTGCGGGGTTTGGGGGTCAGGATCTGGGGGTGAAAGGCAGTGGGGAAGGATCTGGGGGTGAGATATTTGGGGTGCAGGGTTTGGGATGCCAAGTTTGGGGTGAAGGGTTTGGGGGCAAGGATCTGGGGTGCAGGATTAGGGCAATCAGGGCTGGGGGGATAAGTTTGTGTGGGGCAGAATTTCGGGGTGCAGGGTCTGGGTGGGCAGGATTTCGGGGGATCCGGGCTTGGGAGTGCAGGATTTTGGAGTACAGGGTTTGGGGTTGCAGGCTTGGGGAGGCAGAATTTGGGGGTGCAGGTTTGGAAGGGTCAGGACCTCGGGGGGCACAGTTTGGACAGCACAATGTGGGGTGCAGGATTTGGGAGAGAAGGATCTGGGGGGGCAGGGTTTGCGCTGAAGGGTTTGGTAGGGCAGGGGTTGGGGGAGCAGGATTTGCGGGTTCAGAACCTGAGGGTGCAGGGTATTGGGGAGCAGGATCTAGAAGGGCAGGGTTTGGGGGTGCAGGATTTTGGGGAGCAGAGTTTGGGGGTTCATGACGTGGGGATGGAGGAATTCGGGGTGCAGGGTTTGTGGGTGCAGGGTTCACATGTTTAGGACCTGGGGGTGCAGAATTTAGGTGTGCAGGGGTCTGGGGTGCTGGGTTTTGGGGTGCAGGATCAGGGGGTGCAAGGTTTGGAAGTGCAGGGTTTTGGGGCGCAGGGTTTGGGAAATCAAGGTTTGGGGTTCCAGGATTTGGGGGTGCAGTGTTAGGGGGTGAATGCTTTCGAGGGGCAGGGTTTGGGGGTGTATGATCTGGGGGTGAAGGGTTTCAGGGTGCAGGGTCAGGGGGAAGGATTTGGGGGGCAGGGTTAGGTGGGATGTGGGGCTGCAGGGTTTAAGTGTGCAGGATTTTGGGATGTAGGGGTTTGTAGTGCAAGGTTCGGTAGGGCAGGATTTGGGGGTGCAGGGCTTTGGGGTGAGGGATTTCAGGGTGCCGGGTTTGGGAGGGAAGGATCTGGGGGTACAGGTTTTGGGGCTTCGGGCTTTTAGGGTGCAACTTGTGGAGTACGGGGTTTCAGGGTGCAAGGTTCAGTGGTGCAGGGGTTTGGGGGTGAAGGGTTTGGGGAGACAGAATTGGGGGTGCAGGGTTTGGGATTGCAGGGTGTTGGGGGAAGGATCTGGGGGTACAAGGTTTGGGGTAGCAGGGTTTTGGGGAGCAGGGTTTCGGGGTCAGGCTTTAGGGGGACAGGGTTTGGGGGGCAGGGCCGGGAGGGATGATTTGGGGGTGCAGGGTTTAGGGCAGCAGGATCTTGGGGTGAAGGGGTTTGGGGTGAAGGGTTGTGTAGGACAGGATTTGGGGTGCAGGTTTTTAGGGTGCAACTTGTGGGGGCAGGATTTGGGGTACAGGGGTTTGGGAGTGCAGGTCTTGGGAAGGCAGAATTGGGGTGTAGATTTTGGGTGTTCAGGACCTTGGGGTGCAGGGTTAAGGGGTGCAGGGTTCTGGGGTGCAGTGTTCTGGGGGTGCAGGGTTAAGGGGTGCAGGACTTGGGGTTGCAGGAGGCAGGATCTGGGGCGCAGCTTTTGAAGTTGCAGGTTTTGGGGGTGCAAGATCTGGAGAGTCAGGATTTGGGGTGCACTGTTTGGGGGAGCATGGTTTAGGGTGCACAAGTTTTGGGAGTGCGTGATTTGAGAGTGCAGGGCTTTGGGGTGCAGGATCTGGGGGTGCAGGGTGTTGGGGAGAAGGATTTGGGGGTGCAGCATTTTGAAGTGCAGGGTTTGGAGGAGGGAGGTTTTGGGGGTGCAAGATTTGGTGGTTCAGGTTTTGGGGGTGCAGTGTTAAGGGGGTGGAGGATTAGGGGTGCAGGGTTTGGGGGTTCAGGATTTGGGGCTGCAGGGTATGGGAGGGAAGGATCTGGGGCTTCAGGATTTGGGGTTGCACTGTTTGGGGTGCAGGGTTTAGAAGTCAGGTCTCAGAGTGCAGGGTTTGGGGTGCAGGGGCTTGGGGGGAAATTTAAGGTTGCAGAGTGTGGGGTGCACAGGACTGGGGCACAGGATTTGGGGGTGCGGGGGTTCAGGGTTCAGGATTTGGAGGTGTGGAGTTTTGGGGTGCAGGGTATGGGGGTGTAGGGCTGGGGCTGCAGGCTTTGGGGGGAAGAATATTGGGGTGCATGGTTTAGGGGCACAGGGGCTTGGGGGGAACGATTTGGGGCTGCAGGGTTTGAAGTGCAGGGTTTAAGGGGGCAGGGTTTGAAGTGCAAGGTTCGGTGGTTCGGGATTCTGGGGTGCTGGGATTTGAGGTGAAGGATCTGGGGGTGCAGGATTTAGAGGTGCAGGATCTGAGGATGCAGGATCTGGGGAGCAGGACCTTGGGGAGCAGCACCTTGGGGTGAGGGTTCGGGGTGCAGGGTTTGAGGGTGCAGGGTTTCGGGGTGCAGGGTTCGGGGTGCAGGGTTTGAGGGTGCAGGGTTTCGGGGTGCAGGGTTCCCGTGTTCAGGGAGTGTGGCTGCCAGGTTCGGGGGCACAATTTGCAGGTGCAGGGTTTGAAGGTTCAGGACTTGAGGCTGCAGGATGTGGGGGTTCAAGGTTTGGGGTGCAGGGTTTGGGGGTGGATGATTAGGGGGTGCAGACTTTGGAATTCAGGATCTTGGGGTGCAGGGGTCTGCACTGAAGGGTTTGGTAGAGTAGGATATGGGGGTGCAGGACTTTAGGGTGGGGTTTGGGGGTGCAGGGTTCATGTGTTCAGGAACTGGGGGTGCAGGGTTTGAGGGCTTTGGGTGCCGAGTTTGGGAGTTCAGGGTTTGGGGTGCAGGATTTTTGGCAGGAGGATCTGAGGGTGCAGGATCTGGGGGGGAGGATTTGGGGTTTCAGGGTTCAGGGATGCATTGGTTTGAAGTGTGGGATCTGGGGTGCCCTATTTTGGGGTGCAGAGTCTTGCAGGAAGGATCTGGGGGTGCAAGAATTGGGTGAACAGGATATGGGGGTGTAGGGTTTTAGGGTGAAGGGCTTGGGGGTGAAGGTCTTAGGGGACAAAATGGGAGGGCAAAGGGTTTGGAGGAGCAGGATTTGGGGGTGCAGGATTTGGGGGTGCAGGATTTGAGTATGGCGTGTGGGGAGGCAGGATTGGGGGGGCTGCATTTGGGGTGCAGGATTTGAGGGTTCAGTGCTTACAGTATCTGGATCTGGGGGTGCAGTTTTTGGAGGTGCAGTTTGGGTGAGAAGGATCTGGGGATGCAGGATTTGGGGGTGCAGGGTTTGGGGGTGCAGGGTGTTGAGGTGTAGGGTTTGGGGGGCAGGATCTGGGGGTGTGGGATTTAGGGGTGTAGGGTTGGGGGTGAAGGGTTTGGGGGACAGAATTTTGAGGTGAAGGGTTTGTCAGTACAGGGTCTTGGGGTGAGGGGGTTTGGGGTGAAGGGTTGGGTAGGGCAGGATTTGGGGGTGCAGGACTATGGGCTGAGGGTTTGGGGTTGCAGGGTTCACATGTTCAGGAACCAGGGTTGCAGGGTTTTGGGGTGCAGGGTTGGGGGAATATTTGAGGTACAGGATTTGGGGTGTAGGGTTTGGAGGTGAAAGAATTTGGAGGTTCGTGGTTGGGGCACGCAGAGTTAGGGGCTGCAGGATCTGGGGTGCAGGGTTTGGGGGGCACTGTTTTGGGGGGAAGGATTTGTCGGATACAGGGTTTAAGGCTTTAGGATTTGGAGATGTAAAATTTTGGGGTGCAGGAGGTGCAGGGTCTGGGGTTGCAGGATTTGGGGTGCAGTGTGTGGGGGTGCAAGATCTTGGGGTGTACGAGCTTTGGGTGTGGGATTTGAAGGAAAATTATTTGGGGGTGCAGGGACTGGGGGTGTAGGGTTTTGGGGTTGCTGTGTTTGGAGATTTGTGACTTGGGTGTCAAGGATTTGGGGTGCAGGGTTTGAAGTGCAGGGCTAAAGGGGGCAGGATTTGGAGGTGCAAGATTTGGTGGTCTGGGGTACTGGGGTGCAGGGTTTTGGGGTGCGGGATTTTGGGGTGCAGGTTTCACGTCTTTAGGAACTGGGCGGGGAGGGTTTCTTGGTGCGGACTTTTGAGTGCAAGTTTGAGGGGCCTTGATTTTGGGGTGCATGGTTTGGGGGGCAGGATTCCGGGTGTAAGGTTTTGAGGTGCAGGACTTGGGGGTGCAGGTTTCACACGTTAAGGAACTGGGGCTGCAGAGGTTGGGGGTGCAGCGTTGTGGGCTGCAGGGTTGAAGGGTGCAGGATTTAGGGGTACAGGTTTTGGGGGTGCAGGAGCTGGGGGTGCAGACTGTAGGGATCAGAATTTGGGGGTGCAGGGTTCTGGGGTGCAGGATCTGGGTGAGCAGGCTGTTGGGGTACAGAACCTTGTAGTTCAGTGTTTAGAGGCAGGATTTGGGGGTGCAGGGTTTGGGGTGAGGGGTTCAGGTGTTCAGCACCTGGGGGTGCAGGACCTGAGGGTTGGAGGATTTGGGGGTGCAGGAGTTTGGGGGTGCAGGGATATGGGTGCAACTTGTGGGGTGCAAGGTTTTGGGTATAGGGTTTTGGGGTGCAGAGTTTTGGGGGGGAGGATTGGGGGAGCAGGGTTTTGGGGTGCAAGGTTCAGTGGTGCAGGGTTCTGGGGGTGCAGGGTTTAGCGCCAGAATTGGGGGTGCAGGGTTTGGGATTGCAGGGTGTTGGGGGAAGGATCTGGGGGTACAAGATTGGGGGTAGCAGGGTTTTGGGGAGCAGGGTTTCGGGGTCAGGCTTTAGGGGGACAGGGTTTGGGGGGCAGGGTTGGGAGGGATGATTTGGGGGTGCAGGGTTTAGGGCAGCAGGATTTTGGGGTGAAGGGGTTTGGGCTGAAGGGTGGGTAGGACAGGATTTGGGGGTGCAGGATTTTAGGATGCAACTTGTGGGGGCAGGATTTGGGGTACAGGAGGTTGGGGGTGCAGGGTTTGGGGTGTAGGATTTAGTGGAGCAGGGAATGGGGGTGAAGGTCTTGTGGAGGCAGAATTGGGGGTGCAGATTTTGGGTGTTCAGGACCTGGGGGTGCAGGATTTGGGGATGTAGGTTTTGGGGGGTAGATTTTGGGGTGCTGGGTTCGGGACATGGGTCTGGAGGATTTGGGGGTGCAGGGTTAAGGGGTTTAGGATTTTGGGGTGCACAGTTTAGGGTGCACGTTCTGGGCCTGTATGATTTGAGAGTGCAGGGCTTTGGGGTACAGGATTTGGGGTGCAGGGTTTTGGGGTCAGGATCTGGGGGTGCAGGGTGTTGGGGAGAAGGATTTGGGGGTGCAGCATTTTGAAGTGCAGGGTTTGGAGGAGGGAGGTTTTGGGGGTGAAAGATTTGGTGGTTCAGGTTTTGGGGGTGCAGTGTTAAGGGGGTGGAAGTTTAGGGGTGCAGGGTTTGGGGGTTCAGGATTTGGGGGTGCAGGGTATGGGAGGGAAGGATCTGGGGCTTCAGGATTTGGGGGTGTACCGTTTGGGGGTGCAGGGTTTAGAAGTCAGGTCTAAGAGTGCAGGGTTTGGGGTGCAGAGTGTGGGGTGCATAGGACTGGGGCACAGGATTTGGAGGTGTGGAGTTTTGGGGTGCAGGGGTTGGGGGTGAAGGATTTGAGTCTGCAGGGTGGTGGGGGAAGGATTTGGGGGTGAGAAATTTGGGGTGCAGGATTTGGGGGTGCAGAGTTTTGGGAGGCAAGGATCTGGGGCTGCAGGATTTGGGGGTTCAGTGTTTAGGGCAGCACAACCTCGGGGTGCAGGGCTTTGCAGTGAAAGGTTTGGTAGGCAGGATTTGGGGTGCAGGATTCTGGGGTGCTGGGTTTGGGGTACAGGATTTGCTGTTGCAGGGATGGGGTTGAAGGGCTTGGGTTTCCAGGCCTTTGAGGTGCAGGATTTGGAGGTGCAAGGTTTGGGAGGGAATTCTTTGGGGTGCAGGGTTTGGGGTTCCAGGAGGTGGGGGAAGGACCTTGGGGTGTAGGGTTTGGGGGGGCAGGGTTTTGGGGGAAGGATTTGGGGGTGCAGGGTTTTGAAGTGCAGCGTTTCAGGGGAGCATGATTTTGGGGGTGCACATGTGGGGTCCAGGTTTGGGGGGTGCAGAGTTTGTGAATGGAGGATTTTGGGGTGCAGGGTTTGGGACTGCCTAATTTGGGGGTGCAGTGTTTGGGTGTTCAGGACCTGGGGGTGCTGCGTTTGGGAATGCAGGCTTTGGGGGTGCAGGGCTCAGGATTTGGGAGGGCAGGATTAGGGGGTGTGAGATTTCAGGGTTTAGGGGTGCAAAGCTTGGTAGGGCTGAATTATAGGGGTGCAGGATTTGGGGGGCAGGGTTTGGTGCTGTGAGATTTGGGGGTACAGGGTTTGGGGGTGCAAGATTTGAGGGTGCAAGGTTTGGGTGTTCAAGATTTAGGGGAGCAGGATCTTGGGATGCAGGGTTTGGGGGTGCAGGGCTTTTGGGTGAGGGATTTAGGGTTCAGGCTTAGGGGTGCAGGGTTTGGGGGTGCAGGGTGTTGGGGAAGGATTTGGGGGTACAGGGTTTGGAGGTGCAGTGTTTCAGGGATCGAGGTTTGGGGGGCAGAATTTGGGGTGCAGGGTTTGGGATGGCAGGATTAGGGGGAGCAAGACTGTGGGGTGCAGGGGTTTGGGGTGAAGGGTTTGGTAGGGCACGATTTGGGGTGCAGGCTTTAGGAAGGAAGGAAGGAAAGAAGGATCTGGAGGTGCAGGATTTGGTGTGCAGGGTTTAGGGGTGCAGGATTTAAGGGTGCGGGGGTTTGGGTGAAGGGCTTGGTAGGGCAGGAATTTGGGGTGCAGGGTTTGGGGGTGCAGGGTGTTTTGGGAACGATCTGGGGGTACAGGGTTTGGGGTGCTGGGTTTGGGGGTTAAAGGATTTGCGGGGGCAGGGTTCAGGTGTTCAGGACCTGGGCGTGCAGGCTTTGCGGGTTCAAGGTTCCAGGTGCATTGTTTGGGGGGAGAGGACTTGGGGGTGCAGAGTTTTGGGGTGCAGGGCTTGTGAGAGAGGAATCGGGGGTGCAGGATTTGGGGGTTCAGGGTTTAGGGTAGCAGGATCTTGGGGTGCAGGATATGGGGGTGCAGTGTTTTGGGGGTCAGGATCTGGGGGTGCATGATTTGGGGGCTCAGGGTTTGGGGATGAAGGGTCTTGGGGTGCTGGGCTTTGGGCTGCAGTGTTGGGGGGCAGGTTTTGGGGTGCAGGGTTTGGGGGCAGGTTTTGCGTGTTCAGGAACTGGGGATGCAGGATTTTGCGTTGAAGGGCTCTGGGGTGCCGGGGTTGGCCTAAAGGGATTGGGGTGCAGTATTTTGGGGTGCAGGGGTTTGGGGTTCAGGACCTGGGGGTGCAGGGTCTTAGGGAACCGGATTTCAGGGGTGCAGGATTTAAGGGGTGCAGGGGCTTTGGGAGAGGGATTTGGGCTTCAGGGTCTGAGGGGTGCAGGGTTTGGTGGGGAAGGGTTTGGGGTGCCTGGTTTAGGGTTGCAGGATCTGGGGTGCAGGGTTTGGAGGTGCCGGGGTTTTGGGGGGCAGGATATAGGGGTGCAGGATTTGAGGGTGCAGGGTTGTGGAGTGCAGAGATTTGCAGGTGCAAGATCTGGGATTGTAGGGTTTTGGGGTGCAGGTTTTGGGGAGGAAGGATTTGGGGTGCAGGGTTTAAAGGTTCACGATCTGGAGGTGCAGCGTTTTGGGGTGCAGGGTTATGGGGCTACAGGTTTTGGGAGGGAAGGGTCTGGGGGTGCAGGGTGCAGGGATCACAGTATGGGGGTGCAGGATTCTGGGGTGCAGGATCTGGGGAGCAGGATATGGGGGATATCACCCCAAACCTGCCCCGCAGACACGGCACCCAAAATCCTGCACCCCAAAATACTCTTCTCAAACCCGCACCCCAGATCCTGACCCCAAGCCCTGCACCAAAACCCTGCCCCTCAATCCTTCACCCCAAATCCTCCACCCCCGATCCTGTCTTCCCAAATCCTGCACCCCCAAATTCGGCCCTACCAAACTCTGCACCCCTAAACCCTACAACTGAAACCTTGCACCCCCTAATCCTGCCCTCCCTACCTTCCTGAACCCCGAAACGTGCACCCCAAACCCTGCATTCCCAAATCCTTCCGTCCTATACCCTACACCCCTAAACCTGCCCCCAAACCCTGCACCCCAAAGAATTCCCTCCCAAACCTTGCACCTCCAAATCCTGCACCTCAAAGGCCTGGAAACCCAAGCCCTTCAACCCCATCCCTGCAACAGCAAATCCTGTACCCCAAACCCAGCACCCCAGAATCCTGCACCCCAAATCCTGCCTACCAAACCTTTCACTGCAAACCCCTGCACCCCAAGATTGTGCTGCCCTAAACACTGAACCCCCAAATCCTGCAGCCCCAGATCCTGACCCCAAGCCCTGTACCAAAACCCTGCCCCTCAATCCTGCACCCCCAAATCCTCCACCCCCGATCCTGTCTTCCCAAACCCTGCACCCCAAATCCTGCCCCCCCAGCTTGCACTCTGCACCCCCAAACCGTGCACTCCCAATCCCTGAACGCCCAAGTCCTGCACCCCCACGTCCTTAGCGCCCAAAATGTGCACCCCAGATCCTCCCCACCCAGTCCTGCACCCCTAATATTCCACCCTCTAATAATGCACCCCTAAGCCTCGCACCCTGAAAGCTGCACCCCCAGGTCCTGAGTCCCCAAACCCTGCACCCCCAAATCCCGCGCCTTTAAATCCTGTCCTCCTAAAACCCAGGACCCCCATAATTTGCCTCCCCAAACCCTGCTCCCCAAAACCCTGCACCCCCAAACCCAGCACCCCCAGGTCCTGAACACCCAAACCCTGCACCCCAAAACCCTGCACCCCCAAAGGCAGCACCCCCAGGTCCTGAACACGCAAACTCTGCACCCCAAACCCTGCCATCCCAAACCCTGCACCCATAATTCTGCCTCCCAGACCCTGATCCCTGAAACACTCCACCTCCAAACCCTGCACCCCCAAATCGTTCCCCAACACCCTGCACCCCCTAACCCTGAACCCCAAATACCAAAACCCTGCACCCCAAAATCCTGCAAGGTTTGGTAACCTTGCACCCTCAAATATTGCACTCCCCAAACCTGCATCCCGAAAGCATTCCTGCCCAAATTCTGTACCCTAAGATCCTGCACCCTAAAACCCTGCACCCCCAAAATCCTTCTCCCCAACCCTGCACCCCCAAAAACTCCGCCCCCACAACCTGAACCCCCAAACCCTGTACTAAAACCTGCAACCACAGACCTGGCACGCCCAAACTCTGCACCCCAAATCCTCCCTCCCCAAAACCTGCACCCCAAAACCGTACAAGCCCAGATCTTGCACCCCTAAATCTCTGCACTCCACAACCCTGCACCCTCAAATCCTGCACCCCTATATCCTGCCCCCAAACCCCTGCACCTCCAAACCCTTGACCCCCAAATCCTGCAACCCTAAGCCAGGCACCCCCAAACCCTTCCCCACCAAACCCTGCACCCCCAATTCCTCCATCCCCACGTCATGAACCCCCAAACCCTGCTCCCCAAAACTCTGCACCCCCAAACCCTGAATTCCCAGGCCCTGCACCCCAAACTTAGCTGTCAAAACTGTGCACCCAAAATTCTGCCCCCACCGAACCCTAACCCTGGCTCCCCAAACACTGCCCCCCAAACCCTGCTTCCCGTTATCCTCCAACCCCACAGCCCAAATCCCCAGAACCAGCAACCTCAAAACCCTGTACCCCCATCCCTGCACCCCAAATCATTTTCCTTCAAATCCTACCTGCAAAACTTGTACACCCCAAGATCCTGCACCCCCAAACCCTGTGCCCCAAACACTGCACCCCCAAACCCTGCCCTTCTAGATCCTGCACCCCAATACCCTGCCCCCCCAGGTTCTGAACCCCCAAAACCTGCTCCCCAAACCCTACCCCCCTAAACTGTCCACCCCCAAACTCTGCCCTACCGAACCCTCCACCCCAAACCCCTGCACCCCAAGATCCTGCTGCCCTAAACCCTGCACCCCCTTATCATCCTTCCCTAAACCCTGCACCCCAAACCCTGCACCCCAAACCACTGCACCCCAAACCTGACACCCCAGAACGCTGCAACGCCACATCCTGCCCCCTTAAACTGCACAACCCCGAATTCTGCACCCTAAAGTCCTGCACCCCAAAGCATGCCCTACCAAAACTTTGTACCCCAAACCCTGCAGCCCCAAACCCTGCACCTCCAACCCTGCACCCCCAAACCCTGCACCCCAAATCCTGCACTCCAAAATCATACACCCTGAAACACTGAAACCCCAAATCCTACCCCTCAAACACTGCACCCCAAATCCTTCCTCCAGAACACTGCAGCCCTAAACCCTGCACCCTAAATCCCTGCAGCCCCAAATCCCGTCTAACCTTGGACCCCCAAAACCTGCACCCCTAGATCCATCCCCCCAAGTGAATGCACCCCCAGAACCTGAACCCCCAGATGCTGCTGCCCCATACCCAGCACCCCAAACTCTGCACCTGGAAATCCTGTACTCTCATAACCCTGCACCTCAAATAATTCCCTCCACCCTGCACCCCCAAAACCTGTAACCCCAGACGCTGCACCCCCAGGTCCTGTCCCCAAACTCTGCACTGCCAGATCCTGCCCCCCGTAACCCTTAAAGCCCAAATGTTGCACCCCCAGATCCTTCCTCAACACCCTGTACCCCCAAATTCCCCACCCAAAACCTGCAGCCCCAAACCCTGCACCCCCAAATCCTGACCCCCCAGATAATGCCCCCAAAACCCTGAATCCCCAATCCTGCACCCCAAAACCCTGAACCCCAAAATACTGCACCCCTAAATTCTGCACCCCAAACCCTGCAGACCAACCCCGGCACCCCGACGCCCTGCACCCCCAGTTCCTGTCAATGGAAACCCCAAACCCTGCAGCCCAAATCACTTTCCTTCAAATCCCACACCCAAAACTCATACACCCCAAGATGCTGCACCCCAAAACCCTGCCCCCTAAACTTTGTACCCCACACCCTGCCCCCAAACCCTACACCCCAAAACCTGCAGTCCCAAACCCTGCACCCGAAAACTCTACACCCCCAAATCCTTCACCCCAAAATCCTGCCCTACCAAGCCCTGCACCCTCAGATTCTGCACCCCAAAACCTTCACCCCAAAACCTTCACTGCAAACCTTTCACCCCAAACCCTTCACCTGCAGCTCTGTCCCCCAAACCCTTCAACCCCCAACCCTACACCCCCAAATCCTCCACCCCAAAACCCTGTACCCCAAAACCCTTTACCCTAAAAGCTGCACCAGCAGATCCTTCCCCCAACTCCCTGCACCCCCAATTCCTGCCCCACCAGACCCTGCACCCCCAACCCTGCTCCTCTGTTCCTGCTCTCCACAAACCTGCACCCCAAATCCTGCAACCCCAAACGCTGCACCCCCAAATCCCACCTTCCACAACCGTGCACCCAAAAACCCTGCACCCTGCAAACCCTGCACCCCAGTACTCCAGCGCACCAAATCTTGCACCTGCAAATCCTGTCCCCTTCAAACCCCTGTACCCCCAAATCCTGCACCCAAACCCTGTACCCCCAAATCCTTGACACCCACAACCCGAATCTCCAAAAGCTGCAACCCCAAACCCTGCCCCCCCAAACCCTGCCCCCCTGAACCCTGCACCCCAGATCCTGCACCACTGAACTCTCATCCCCAAATCCCTTAACTCTCAAAAGCTGCACCCCCAGACCCTGTAGCACCAAATCAGGCCCCCCAAAACCCTGCAGCCCCACACGCCTTGCACCCCCAAATCCTGCACTACCTGATCCTCCACCCCCATAGCACTGCACCCCAAAATCCTGCCCTACCAACCCTTCACCCCAAACCCTTCACGTCGAAATTCTATTCCCCAAACCCTTCACCCTCCAACCCTACACCCTAAATCCCGCACCCCCAATTCTGCACCAGAAAATCCTGAACCCCCAGATCTTGAACCAACAGATCCTTCCCCCAAATCCTGCACCCCCAAACCTTCACCCCCAAATCCTCCACCCCGCAACCCTTCACCGCAAACCCCTTTACCCTAAAGCCTGCACCAGCAAATCCTTCCCCCAACACCCTGCACCCCCAATTCCTGCCCACCAAACCCTGCACCCCCTAACCCTGAACCCCAAATCCCTCACCCAAAACCCATGCACCCCTCAAATCTTGCACCCCCTGACCCTGAACCCCAAATCCCTCACCCGAACACCCTGCACCCCCAAAGCCTGCACCCCCTAACTCTGAACCTCCAATCCCTCACTCAAAATCCCTGCACCCCACAACACCCTGCACCCATAAATCCTGTACCCCCAGATCTTGCACCCAACACCCTGCCCCCCAGAACCCTGAACCTCCAAACTCAGCCCTACCAAACCTTCACCCTAAAATCCTGCACACTAAAATCCTTCTCCCCAACCCCCAACCCTGCACACCCAAATCCTGCACCCCAAAACCCAGCACCACAGAACCCTTTGCCCCAAAGGCCTGCACCCCAAAATTCCTGCCACCCTAGACCCTGAACCCCCAAACCCTGCACTCTAAATCCTGCTCTCTAAACCCTTCGCCCCAAAACCCTGCGCCCTCAAATCCTGCCTCCCAAAAATGTACATCCCGAACCCTGAACCCCAAACCCTGCACCCCAAGATCCTGCCCTACCAAACCCTGCACCCAAAGTCCCTGCTACCCTAAACCCTGCACCCCCAAATCCTTGCCCCCCAATCCTGCTGCCCAAAAGTCGGCTCCTCTAAATCCTGCACCCCAATATCCTGCCCCTCCAAAACCCTACACCCCCTAAACCCTGCACCCCAAATCTGCACCCCCAAACCCTGCACTCCCCAATCCTTCATCCCCAAGGCCGTCACCCCTCAAATGCTGCACCCCTGAAATCCTGTTCCCTGAGACCCTGCACCCCCAGGTCCTGAAACCCAAACCCCTGCACCCCAAAATACTGCACCCCAACCCCTTTAGGCCAACCCCGGCACCCCAGAGCCCTTCAACGCAAAATCCCGCACCCCCAGTTCCTGAACACGCAAAACCTGCCCCCCAAACCCTGCACCCCAAAACCTTGCACCACAAATCATTTTCCTTCAAATCCCACACCCAAAACTCGTACACCCCAAGATCCTGCACCCCAAAACCCTGCCCCCTAAACTTTGTACCCCCAAACCCTGCACCCCAAAATCTACAGTCCCAAACCATGCACCCCAAAATACTGCACTCCAAAATCCTGCACGCCCAGATTTTACACTCCCAAACCCTTCACCCCCAAAACATTCACCTCCTAACACTGAGCCCCCAAATCCTGCACCCCCAAATCCTGCCTCATCAAGCCCTGTACCCTGAAGCCGTGCATCCCAAAAGCCTGCACTGTAAATCCTGCCCCCCAAACCTGCACCCCAAAATTGTCCCACATACAACCTTAACCCCCCCAATCCTGAATCCCCCTAATCCTGCACCCCAGATCCTTGCCCCCAAGCCCTTCACCCCCAAACCTGGCATCCCAAAACCTGCCCCCCAAATATTTCGCCCCCAGATCCTTCCCCCAAACCATTTCCCCCGAATCTTGTAGGTCCAAACCCATCCCCCAAACCCCTGAACTCTGCTCCTCCAAACCTTGTCACCCAAATCCATCACCCCCAGATCCTGCTCCCCAAAACCTGCACCCAAAATCGTGCCCCACGAACCCTGCACCCCCAAATTCTGACCCCCAATCAATGCACTGACAAACCCTGCACCCGCAGATCCTTCCCCCCCCAACCCGGCACCCTGAAATCCCTCACCCCAAATCCCTGCACTCTCAAATCTTGCATCCTCACAAAATGTGCACCCCAAGTTCTACCCCCAGACACCCTGCCCCCATTAATCCTGTATCCCCAAATCCTGCACCCCCAAGTGCTGAAACTTCAAACACTGCACATTCAAAGCCTTCCTTGCCCTGCCCTGCACCCCCAAATCCTGCAACCCCCTAAATCCTCCGACCCCCAGGTCCTGGAGCCCTGAACCCTGCACCCCAACCCCTCACCCCAAAGCCCTGCACCCCCAAATCCTGCCTCTAAACCCTGAACAACAAGGTTCTGCACCCCAAGCCCTGTTCGCTGATATCCTGCACCCCAAACCCTGTACCCCCAAATTCTGATCCCTACACCCTGCACCCCCAGATCCTGCACCCCAAGATCCTGCTACCGTAAACCCTGCACCCCCAGGTCTTCCTTCCTTCCTTCCTTCCTTCCTTCCTTCCTTCCTTCCTTCCTTCCTTCCTTCCTTCCTTCCTTCCTTCCTTCCTTCCTTCCTTCCTTCCTTCCTTCCTTCCTTCCTTTTCTTCCCCAATCCTGCCCCCCCAAATCCTGCCCTACCATGCTCTTCACCCCAAGCCCCTGCACCCCAAATTCCTGTTACCCTCAACCCTGAAACCCCAAATCCTGCCCCCAGATCCTGCAGCCCCACAGCGAGCACCTCAAAATCAAGTCCCCCCAAAACCTGCACTGAAAACGCTGCAGCCCCAGATCCAGCATCCCCAGATCCTGCACCCTCAGATGCTCCTGCCAAAAACCCTGCACCCCAAACCCTGAACTCCCAAACTCTGCACCCAGAGCCCTGCACCCTCAAATCCTGCACCCCCAGTTCCTGAACACACGAACCCTGCACCCCAAACCTCACCCGAAAGTCCTGCACCCCCAGACCCTGCTCTACCAAACCCTTCACTGCAGACCCCTGCACCCCAAGATCCTGAATTCCAAAGTCTGCACCCCGTGATCATCCATCCCCAAACCCTGCACCCCCAAATCCTTCACCTCAAAACCCGGTACCCCAGAATCCCGAACCACCAAATCTTGCACCCCCAAATCCTGCCCCCTCAAACCCTGCACTTCAAAACCCTGCAGCCCCAAATTGTCCCCCCCAAGCCCCTGTACCCCTAAACCATGCACCCCATTATTCTTTCCCCCAAACCCTTCACCCCCCAGCCGTACAACCCCAAGTCCTGCACCCTAAATCCTACATCCCCAAACCCTGGACCCCCAAATCCGGTCCCCCAACAATGCACCCCCAAACCCTGCACCCCAAATCCTGCCCCCCAGCTTGCACTCTGCACCCCCAAACCGTGCACTCCCAATCCCTGAATGCCCAAGTCCTGCACCCCCACGTCCTTAACGCCCAAAATGTGCACCCCAGATCCTCCCCACCCAGTCCTGCACCCCTAATATTCCACCCTCTAATAATGCACCCCTAAGCCTCGCACCCTGAAAGCTGCATCCCCAGGTCCTGAGTCCCCAAACCCTGCACCCCCAAATCCTGCGCCTTTAAATCCTGTCCTCCTAAAACCCAGGACCCCCATAATTTGCCTCCCTAAACCCTGCTCCCCAAACCACTGCACCCCCAATGCAGCACCCCCAGGTCCTGAACACCCAAACCCTGCACCCCCAAACCCTGCACCCCCAAAGGCAGCACCCCGAAAGAATTCCCTCCCAAACCTTGCACCTCCAAATCCTGCACCTCCAAGGCCTGGCAACCCAAGCCCTTCAACCCCATCCCTGCAACACCAAATCCTGTGCCCCAAAACCCAGCACCCCAGAATCCTGCACCCCAAATCCTGCCCTACCAAACCTTTCACTGCAAACCCCTGCACCCCAAGATTGTGCTGCCCTAAACAATGAACCCCCAAATCCTGCAGCCCCAGGTCCTTGCCTCCCAAAACTCTGCACCCCCAAATGCTGCACCCCAAATCTCTCACCCCCAAATCCTTCCGCACAGAGTCCCAGAATGTCAGGGGTTGGAAGGGACCTGGAAAGCTCGTCCGGTGCAATCCCCCCGTGGAGCAGGAACACCCAGCTGAGGTGACACAGGAAGGCCTGTACCCCACCACCCTGCACCCCCAAATCCTTCACCCCCAAACCCTGCCCCCCAAAACTCCACCCCTCCACATCCTGAACCCTGAAACCCCGCACCCCCAAATCCTCTGCCCCAATGCTCTGCACCCTTAACACTCTGCAACCTTAAACTTCCCCCCAAACCCTGAACTCTGAAACTCTGCACCCCAAAACCCTGATCCCCCAAATTCTTTCCCAAACCCTGCACCCTTGATTCCTGCACCCCCAGTTCCTGAACTCATGAAACCTGCACCCCCAAACCCCTGCACCCCAAACACTGCACTCTTAGACCTGACTTCTAAACCCTGCACCCCCAACAGTGCACCCCCAAATCCTGAAGCCCCAGATCCTTCCCTCCCATACCCTGCACCCCCACATCCTGAACCCCCAAATCCTGAACTCCAGGATCTTGCACCCCCAGACCCTGTACCCCCAAATCAGGCCCCAAAAACCCTGCACTCCCAACCCTGCACCCCCAAATCCTGCACCTCTAATCCTCCACCACCTTAACACTGCATCCCCAAAACCTGCACCACCATATCTTGCACCCTCAAAACCTGAACCACCAAACCTTGCACCTCCAAAACCTCCCTCCTCCAAACCCTGCCCTTCAAAATGCTGCACCCCGAATCCTTCTCCCCAACACCCTGCACCCCCAGATCCTGACCCCAAAACCCTGCACCCCAAATCCTGTACCCCAAAGCCCTGCACTCTCAAATCATACACACCCAAAACGTGTGCACCCTAAACCGTGCACCCCAAAATCCTAAACCCCTTAACCCTGCACCCTCAAATCCTCCAGACCCATGTCCCGAACCCAGCACCCCAAAATCTACCCCCCAAAACCTACATCCCCAAATAATGCACCCCCAGGTCCTGAACACCCAAAATCTGCACCCCCAAACCCTTAACTCCCAAAACCTGCACCCCCAATTCTGCCTCCCCAGGATCTGCAACTCAATCCCTGCTCCACTAAATCCTGCACCCACAAACCCTGGACCCCCAATCCCCTGTACCCCAAATCCTGAACCCCACAAGTTGCACCCTAAAATCCTGCACCCCAAATCCTGTCCTACCCAACCCTTCACCCCAAACCCCTTCACCCCAAGATCCTGCTGAACTAAACCCTGCACCCCCAAATCATCCCTCCCAACCCTGCCCCCCAAACCCTGTCCCCCTAAAGCCTGACCCCGAAACCCTGCTCCCCAAAACCCTGCTACCCCAAACCTTGTACCCTCAGATCCTGCACCCAATATCCTGCAATCCCAAACAATGCACCCCCATATTCTGATCCCTACAACCTGCACCCCCAGATCCTTATCTCCCAAAACCTGTACCCCTGAATCCTGCACCCTTCAACCCTGCACCCCAAAACGCTGCACCCCCAACTTCTGCAGCCCCCAGTTCCTTAATGTGTGAAACCCACACCCCCAAGTTCTGCACCCCAAAACCTTACACCCGGAATCCTGCCCCCCCAAACCGTGCACCCCAAAATCAAGGCCCCTCAAACTTGCACTCAAAAGTCCGCACCACAAAATCCTGCCCCCCCAGTTCCTAAAGACATGAAACCTGCACCCCCAAAGCCTCACCCTAAAGCCCTGCAGCCCCAAATCCGGCCCTACCAAACCCTTCAGCCCCGCACCCCACAATCCTCCTACCCTGAACCCCAAGAGCCTGCACCCATAAATCCTGGAGCCCCAGATCCTGCACCCAACACCCTGCACCCCAGAACTCTGCACCTCCAGATCTAAACCCTTCAACCCTGCACCCCAAATCCTCCCCAAAACACTCCACCCCCAAAGCCTACAGCCCTAAATGCTGCCCCACAAACCCTGCACCCCCAGATCTGTCCCCCGAAACTCTGTGCCCCAACAGCACGCACGCTCAAATCCTCCACCCCACATCCTGACCCCCAAATCCCTCACCCCAAAACCCTGCACCCCAATACCCCAGACCACCAAATATTGCACCTCCAAATCCTGCCCCCTTTAGCCCTGCACTTCAAACCCTGCACCCCAAATCCTGCAACCAAACCCTGTACCCCTAAATCCTTGACCTCCACATCCCGAATCTCCAAACGCAGCAACCCCAAACCCTGCACCCCCAATCTCTGCACCCCCAAATCATTGTCCTTCAAATCCCACACCCAAAGCTCGTACACCCCAAGATTTTGCACCCCCACACACTGCACCCCAAATCCTGCACCCCCGAATCCTCCAGCCCCATGTCCCAAACCCCGAAACCCTGCAGCCTCAAATCTTGCATCCCCAAAACCCCAGCACCCCAAACTGTTCTCTCCCAAATCCTGCAAACTGCAAATCCTGCACCTCCTGCACCCCAAAATTCGACACCTCCAAATCTTAAACCCTTAAACCCTGCATCCCCCAAATCCTTCCCCCCAACACAGTGCCCCCCAAACCCTGCACCCCCAGTTCCTGCAGCCGCTAACTCTGCACCCCAAACGCTGCACCCTCAGATCCTGCGTCCCCCAACCCTGCACCCCAAATCCTTTACCCCAAAATTCCCCAAACCTGCAAACCCAAATCCTGCACCCCCAGTTCCTGAACATGCGAACCCTGCACCCCCAAACCTGCAGCCCAAAGCCCTGCACCCCCAAATCCTGCCGTACACAACCCTTCACCCCAAACCTCTTCAACCCAAGATACTGAAACCCTAAGCCCTGCCCCCACCAAACCTACATCCCCAAATCCTGCACCCCCAGGTCCTGAACACCCAAAATCTGCACCCCCAAATCCCTTAACTCCAAAAACCTGCACCCCCAATTCTGCCTCCACAAGACCTGCACCCCCAAACCCTGCACCACTAAACCCTGCACCCCAAACCCTGTACCCCAAATCCTGACCCCCACAAGTTGCACCCTAAAAACCTGCACCCCAAATCCTGTCCTACCAAACCCTTCACCCCAAACCCCTTCACCCCAAGATCCTGCTGCCCTAAACCCTGCACCCCAAAATCATCCCTCCCAGCCCTGCCCCCCAAACCCTGTCCCCCTAAAGCCTGACCCCGAAACCCTGCTCCCCAAAACCCTGCTACCCCCAATCTTGCACCCCCCAACTCTGCACCCCCAGATCCTGCTGCTCCAAACCCTGCACCCCCAAATCCTCCAGCCCCACGTACCGATCTCCCAAACCCTGCACCCCACAACCCTGCACCCCACAACCCCTTCACCCCCAAATCCTGCACCCCCAGCCCTACCCCCAAAACTTTCCACCCCCAAATCCTGCCCTACCAAGCCCCCCACCCCAAACCCCTGCACCCCAAGATCCTGCTCCCCTAAACCCTGCACCCCCATATCCTCCTTCCCCAAACCCTGCACCCCAAAACACTGCACTCCAAACCACTGCACCCCTAAATCCTGCAACCCCAAATCCTGGCCCCCAAACCCGGCACCCCAAACTCCTGCACCCAAAGACCCTACTGCCCTACACCCTGAACCCCCAAAACCTGCACCCCTGAAACCTGCAACCCCAGACCCTGTAGCCCCAAATCAGGCCCCGCAAAATCCTGCTCCCCCGGCCTTGCACCCCCAAATCCTGCACCACCTAATCCTCCAACCCCCTAACACAACCCCCTAACCCCTTCTCCCCAGGGCCCATTGTGAACCATGGGGGACCCCCTTGTCACTGGGGACCCATTGTGACACCATGGGGACCTCCCCTTGTCCTCAGGGACCATTGTGACATCCTGGGGACCCCCCTTTGTCCCAGAGCCCCTTGTGGCACCATGGGGACCCCCTTTGTCCCCAGGGAAAGTTGTGACATCCCAGCACCACCCATTGCCCCCAGGGCCCATGGTGACATCCCAGGACCCCCCATTGTCCCCAAGGCCCATTGTGACATTCAGGGGACCCCACTTTCTCCCCAAGGTCGATGGTGACACCCTGGGGACCCGTTTCTCTCTTCACTGGAGCAGGCAGACACAGCCAACGCACATCAAGTGTCAAGAGACACGCTCTGCTGAGCTCAACGCTTGTGCAGATGCACATGTGCAACGAAGTCAACACACGTGCTTGTGGAGAGAAAGAAAGGGACTCCCAGGCGTGTGGAGCGACGGGGAGAAAGAGCGGGCGCTGAGGAACACAGTTTCAAACAGACTGTCTCCACACAAACAGGCACCTGTCTGCAGGTATCCTAGATCTTGATTCTTGAACTTGAGGAAACACGCGTCTGAGCAAAACTCCCAAACGCTTCCAGGAAAGACACAGGCTCTCCCACAAGCACACAAGTGTTTGCCCTCAGCTATAGATCAGGGACAAGCTTGTGAAGAGATGCCCTGCTATTCTTTCGCCTTATGGCATCATGTGTTTCGTTCCTCTTGGAGATCGATTGTTAAACGTCTTTCCTCGGGCGACTGTGAAGCATTTGCCAGCGGAGGAGAAGTAGCACGGAGCAGCATTCAGTACTGCCTACGAGTGTCTTTGCTACCCTACTAGCGGAGCTCCAAGAACAGGCACACATCTTCAGGTACCTTCCAAATGTGGATTCCCCTGCAGCCCCGTAGGCGGGCGTGCAGTACGCCAACCATGAATGGACGTTTTTCCCCTCAAGCCTGTCAGGACGTTGCTCGTCCGTCTTTCCCTCAATAGATGGGAGTAGGCGCGCTTGCGGATGTGTGCGTGTGTGTGGCCACGCGTTTGCTTAGGCATCAGTGTGTGAAAAGGTAGGTGCTTTTCTCTAGCTGCGTGTGCGTGCACGTGGTGCTGGGTGCACATCCCTGGGTGCTCGTGGAAAGGTTTCTGCATGGTTTTCGCTGAGGAATCGTGTGTGTGCACATGGACAAAGAGAAGGCGCAGCAACCAGGTTCCAGCGCCGAAGAAGGCAAAAGGCAAGGTTTCCGGCGCTATCTCCTTCTCTCCCCAGAGCTAGTCGCGCAAAGCAAGCCGCTAAGCCGGCGACCGGCAAGAGAGCTACAACGAAGCATGCCGAACGGAGAAAATAGCAGCAGCTCATCTGTTCACACCTTGTTTCTGCCATGTGCTTGAACGCCAAGACGTTCGCGCTTCTGTGAGATGAAAGACGTCCTTCTGCATATGTGGTTGCTCACACCGGTGCACTTGTTAGTGTATCCATTCAGTCCTGGGCTGCGGGGCATTCAGAAGTGGCTCTGTGGAGACGTCTGCATAGAGGCAGCTGTCAGAACACGCACACTCGATTGTTCACCAAAACATATGCAGACGCGTCCTTAGCCTGTAGATTTGGATGCACAGAGTTCCCTGTGTTCGCAAGAGACAAGGGAATCGCGTCTGTACGCACAGAAGCAATAGCGGACCGTTTCCCTCGGAGTGAACGCGAAAGAGCCGTCTATATACTCGCAGACACGCGAACGTGCCTCAATGCGGTCACAGAGGCAGCAGCTTTTGCACAGATGCTCCTGGTGATTCTGGCACTTTCCAGGCACACTCCTGAAAGTCGCGCACACTGCTGTTCACTCGCTAAACGACCTCTTGGGAAACACGTCTCCGGTCGACGGACCGCTCAGATTGCTTCTCGTGTAACTGTGAACTGTGTCAGCGCAGGGAATCCGTCTCTGTTGAGCAGATGTCAATCCTGCCTCGCTTTTGCTTTGTTGCCTCTACCAAGATGATTTCCCGTTTCTCTCTTCACTGGAGCAGGCAGACACAGCCAACGCACATCAAGTGTCAAGAGACACGCTCTGCTGAGCTCAACGCTTGTGCAGATGCACATGTGCGACGAAGTCAACACACGTGCTTGTGGAGAGAAAGAAAGGGACTCCCAGGCGTGTGGAGCGACGGGGAGAAAGAGCGGGCGCTGAGGAACACAGTTTCAAACAGACTGTCTCCACACAAACAGGCACCTGTCTGCAGGTATCCTAGATCTTGATTCTTGAACTTGAGGAAACACGCGTCTGAGCAAAACTCCCAAACGCTTCCAGGAAAGACACAGGCTCTCCCACAAGCACACAAGTGTTTGCCCTCAGCTATAGATCAGGGACAAGCCTGTGAAGAGATGCCCTGCTATTCTTTCGCCTTATGGCATCATGTGTTTCGTTCCTCTTGGAGATCGATTGTTAAACGTCTTTCCTCGGGCGACTGTGAAGCATTTGCCAGCGGAGGAGAAGTAGCACGGAGCAGCATTCAGTACTGCCTACGAGTGTCTTTGCTACCCTACTAGCGGAGCTCCAAGAACAGGCACACATCTTCAGGTACCTTCCAAATGTGGATTCCCCTGCAGCCCCGTAGGCGGGCGTGCAGTACGCCAACCGTCAACGGACGTTTTTCCCCTCAAGCCTGTCAGGACGTTGCTCGTCCGTCTTTCCCTCAATAGATGGGAGTAGGCGCGCTTGCGGATGTGTGCGTGTGTGTGGCCACGCGTTTGCTTAGGCATCAGTGTGTGAAAAGGTAGGTGCTTTTCTCTAGCTGCGTGTGCGTGCACGTGGTGCTGGGTGCACATCCCTGGGTGCTCGTGGAAAGGTTTCTGCATGGTTTTCGCTGAGGAATCGTGTGTGTGCACATGGACAAAGAGAAGGCGCAGCAACCAGGTTCCAGCGCCGAAGAAGGCAAAAGGCGAGGTTTCCGGCGCTATCTCCTTCTCTCCCCAGAGCTAGTCGCGCAAAGCAAGCCGCTAAGCCGGCGACCGGCAAGAGAGCTACAACGAAGCATGCCGAACGGAGAAAATAGCAGCAGCTCATCTGTTCACACCTTGTTTCTGCCATGTGCTTGAACGCCAAGACGTTCGCGCTTCTGTGAGATGAAAGACGTCCTTCTGCATATGTGGTTGCTCACACCGGTGCACTTGTTAGTGTATCCATTCAGTCCTGGGCTGCGGGGCATTCAGAAGTGGCTCTGTGGAGACGTCTGCATAGAGGCAGCTGTCAGAACACGCACACTCGATTGTTCACCAAAACATATGCAGACGCGTCCTTAGCCTGTAGATTTGGATGCACAGAGTTCCCTGTGTTCGCAAGAGACAAGGGAATCGCGTCTGTGCGCACAGAAGCAATAGCGGACCGTTTCCCTCGGAGTGAACGCGAAAGAGCCGTCTATATACTCGCAGACACGCGAACGTGCCTCAATGCGGTCACAGAGGCAGCAGCTTTTGCACAGATGCTCCTGGTGATTCTGGCACTTTCCAGGCACACTCCTGAAAGTCGCGCACACTGCTGTTCACTCGCTAAACGACCTCTTGGGAAACACGTCTCCGGTCGACGGACCGCTCAGATTGCTTCTCGTGTAACTGTGAACTGTGTCAGCGCAGGGAATCCGTCTCTGTTGAGCAGATGTCAATCCTGCCTCGCTTTTGCTTTGTTGCCTCTACCAAGATGATTTCCCGTTTCTCTCTTCACTGGAGCAGGCAGACACAGCCAACGCACATCAAGTGTCAAGAGACACGCTCTGCTGAGCTCAACGCTTGTGCAGATGCACATGTGCGACGAAGTCAACACACGTGCTTGTGGAGAGAAAGAAAGGGACTCCCAGGCGTGTGGAGCGACGGGGAGAAAGAGCGGGCGCTGAGGAACACAGTTTCAAACAGACTGTCTCCACACAAACAGGCACCTGTCTGCAGGTATCCTAGATCTTGATTCTTGAACTTGAGGAAACACGCGTCTGAGCAAAACTCCCAAACGCTTCCAGGAAAGACACAGGCTCTCCCACAAGCACACAAGTGTTTGCCCTCAGCTATAGATCAGGGACAAGCCTGTGAAGAGCAACCAAAGAGCTCGTCCGTCTTTCCCTCAATAGATGGGAGTAGGCGCGCTTGCGGATGTGTGCGTGTGTGTGGCCACGCGTTTGCTTAGGCATCAGTGTGTGAAAAGGTAGGTGCTTTTCTCTAGCTGCGTGTGCGTGCACGTGGTGCTGGGTGCACATCCCTGGGTGCTCGTGGAAAGGTTTCTGCATGGTTTTCGCTGAGGAATCGTGTGTGTGCACATGGACAAAGAGAAGGCGCAGCAACCAGGTTCCAGCGCCGAAGAAGGCAAAAGGCGAGGTTTCCGGCGCTATCTCCTTCTCTCCCCAGAGCTAGTCGCGCAAAGCAAGCCGCTAAGCCGGCGACCGGCAAGAGAGCTACAACGAAGCATGCCGAACGGAGAAAATAGCAGCAGCTCATCTGTTCACACCTTGTTTCTGCCATGTGCTTGAACGCCAAGACGTTCGCGCTTCTGTGAGATGAAAGACGTCCTTCTGCATATGTGGTTGCTCACACCGGTGCACTTGTTAGTGTATCCATTCAGTCCTGGGCTGCGGGGCATTCAGAAGTGGCTCTGTGGAGACGTCTGCATAGAGGCAGCTGTCAGAACACGCACACTCGATTGTTCACCAAAACATATGCAGACGCGTCCTTAGCCTGTAGATTTGGATGCACAGAGTTCCCTGTGTTCGCAAGAGACAAGGGAATCGCGTCTGTGCGCACAGAAGCAATAGCGGACCGTTTCCCTCGGAGTGAACGCGAAAGAGCCGTCTATATACTCGCAGACACGCGAACGTGCCTCAATGCGGTCACAGAGGCAGCAGCTTTTGCACAGATGCTCCTGGTGATTCTGGCACTTTCCAGGCACACTCCTGAAAGTCGCGCACACTGCTGTTCACTCGCTAAACGACCTCTTGGGAAACACGTCTCCGGTCGACGGACCGCTCAGATTGCTTCTCGTGTAACTGTGAACTGTGTCAGCGCAGGGAATCCGTCTCTGTTGAGCAGATGTCAATCCTGCCTCGCTTTTGCTTTGTTGCCTCTACCAAGATGATTTCCCGTTTCTCTCTTCACTGGAGCAGGCAGACACAGCCAACGCACATCAAGTGTCAAGAGACACGCTCTGCTGAGCTCAACGCTTGTGCAGATGCACATGTGCGACGAAGTCAACACACGTGCTTGTGGAGAGAAAGAAAGGGACTCCCAGGCGTGTGGAGCGACGGGGAGAAAGAGCGGGCGCTGAGGAACACAGTTTCAAACAGACTGTCTCCACACAAACAGGCACCTGTCTGCAGGTATCCTAGATCTTGATTCTTGAACTTGAGGAAACACGCGTCTGAGCAAAACTCCCAAACGCTTCCAGGAAAGACACAGGCTCTCCCACAAGCACACAAGTGTTTGCCCTCAGCTATAGATCAGGGACAAGCCTGTGAAGAGCAACCAAAGAGCTCGTCCGTCTTTCCCTCAATAGATGGGAGTAGGCGCGCTTGCGGATGTGTGCGTGTGTGTGGCCACGCGTTTGCTTAGGCATCAGTGTGTGAAAAGGTAGGTGCTTTTCTCTAGCTGCGTGTGCGTGCACGTGGTGCTGGGTGCACATCCCTGGGTGCTCGTGGAAAGGTTTCTGCATGGTTTTCGCTGAGGAATCGTGTGTGTGCACATGGACAAAGAGAAGGCGCAGCAACCAGGTTCCAGCGCCGAAGAAGGCAAAAGGCGAGGTTTCCGGCGCTATCTCCTTCTCTCCCCAGAGCTAGTCGCGCAAAGCAAGCCGCTAAGCCGGCGACCGGCAAGAGAGCTACAACGAAGCATGCCGAACGGAGAAAATAGCAGCAGCTCATCTGTTCACACCTTGTTTCTGCCATGTGCTTGAACGCCAAGACGTTCGCGCTTCTGTGAGATGAAAGACGTCCTTCTGCATATGTGGTTGCTCACACCGGTGCACTTGTTAGTGTATCCATTCAGTCCTGGGCTGCGGGGCATTCAGAAGTGGCTCTGTGGAGACGTCTGCATAGAGGCAGCTGTCAGAACACGCACACTCGATTGTTCACCAAAACATATGCAGACGCGTCCTTAGCCTGTAGATTTGGATGCACAGAGTTCCCTGTGTTCGCAAGAGACAAGGGAATCGCGTCTGTGCGCACAGAAGCAATAGCGGACCGTTTCCCTCGGAGTGAACGCGAAAGAGCCGTCTATATACTCGCAGACACGCGAACGTGCCTCAATGCGGTCACAGAGGCAGCAGCTTTTGCACAGATGCTCCTGGTGATTCTGGCACTTTCCAGGCACACTCCTGAAAGTCGCGCACACTGCTGTTCACTCGCTAAACGACCTCTTGGGAAACACGTCTCCGGTCGACGGACCGCTCAGATTGCTTCTCGTGTAACTGTGAACTGTGTCAGCGCAGGGAATCCGTCTCTGTTGAGCAGATGTCAATCCTGCCTCGCTTTTGCTTTGTTGCCTCTACCAAGATGATTTCCCGTTTCTCTCTTCACTGGAGCAGGCAGACACAGCCAACGCACATCAAGTGTCAAGAGACACGCTCTGCTGAGCTCAACGCTTGTGCAGATGCACATGTGCGACGAAGTCAACACACGTGCTTGTGGAGAGAAAGAAAGGGACTCCCAGGCGTGTGGAGCGACGGGGAGAAAGAGCGGGCGCTGAGGAACACAGTTTCAAACAGACTGTCTCCACACAAACAGGCACCTGTCTGCAGGTATCCTAGATCTTGATTCTTGAACTTGAGGAAACACGCGTCTGAGCAAAACTCCCAAACGCTTCCAGGAAAGACACAGGCTCTCCCACAAGCACACAAGTGTTTGCCCTCAGCTATAGATCAGGGACAAGCCTGTGAAGAGCAACCAAAGAGCTCGTCCGTCTTTCCCTCAATAGATGGGAGTAGGCGCGCTTGCGGATGTGTGCGTGTGTGTGGCCACGCGTTTGCTTAGGCATCAGTGTGTGAAAAGGTAGGTGCTTTTCTCTAGCTGCGTGTGCGTGCACGTGGTGCTGGGTGCACATCCCTGGGTGCTCGTGGAAAGGTTTCTGCATGGTTTTCGCTGAGGAATCGTGTGTGTGCACATGGACAAAGAGAAGGCGCAGCAACCAGGTTCCAGCGCCGAAGAAGGCAAAAGGCGAGGTTTCCGGCGCTATCTCCTTCTCTCCCCAGAGCTAGTCGCGCAAAGCAAGCCGCTAAGCCGGCGACCGGCAAGAGAGCTACAACGAAGCATGCCGAACGGAGAAAATAGCAGCAGCTCATCTGTTCACACCTTGTTTCTGCCATGTGCTTGAACGCCAAGACGTTCGCGCTTCTGTGAGATGAAAGACGTCCTTCTGCATATGTGGTTGCTCACACCGGTGCACTTGTTAGTGTATCCATTCAGTCCTGGGCTGCGGGGCATTCAGAAGTGGCTCTGTGGAGACGTCTGCATAGAGGCAGCTGTCAGAACACGCACACTCGATTGTTCACCAAAACATATGCAGACGCGTCCTTAGCCTGTAGATTTGGATGCACAGAGTTCCCTGTGTTCGCAAGAGACAAGGGAATCGCGTCTGTGCGCACAGAAGCAATAGCGGACCGTTTCCCTCGGAGTGAACGCGAAAGAGCCGTCTATATACTCGCAGACACGCGAACGTGCCTCAATGCGGTCACAGAGGCAGCAGCTTTTGCACAGATGCTCCTGGTGATTCTGGCACTTTCCAGGCACACTCCTGAAAGTCGCGCACACTGCTGTTCACTCGCTAAACGACCTCTTGGGAAACACGTCTCCGGTCGACGGACCGCTCAGATTGCTTCTCGTGTAACTGTGAACTGTGTCAGCGCAGGGAATCCGTCTCTGTTGAGCAGATGTCAATCCTGCCTCGCTTTTGCTTTGTTGCCTCTACCAAGATGATTTCCCGTTTCTCTCTTCACTGGAGCAGGCAGACACAGCCAACGCACATCAAGTGTCAAGAGACACGCTCTGCTGAGCTCAACGCTTGTGCAGATGCACATGTGCGACGAAGTCAACACACGTGCTTGTGGAGAGAAAGAAAGGGACTCCCAGGCGTGTGGAGCGACGGGGAGAAAGAGCGGGCGCTGAGGAACACAGTTTCAAACAGACTGTCTCCACACAAACAGGCACCTGTCTGCAGGTATCCTAGATCTTGATTCTTGAACTTGAGGAAACACGCGTCTGAGCAAAACTCCCAAACGCTTCCAGGAAAGACACAGGCTCTCCCACAAGCACACAAGTGTTTGCCCTCAGCTATAGATCAGGGACAAGCCTGTGAAGAGCAACCAAAGAGCTCGTCCGTCTTTCCCTCAATAGATGGGAGTAGGCGCGCTTGCGGATGTGTGCGTGTGTGTGGCCACGCGTTTGCTTAGGCATCAGTGTGTGAAAAGGTAGGTGCTTTTCTCTAGCTGCGTGTGCGTGCACGTGGTGCTGGGTGCACATCCCTGGGTGCTCGTGGAAAGGTTTCTGCATGGTTTTCGCTGAGGAATCGTGTGTGTGCACATGGACAAAGAGAAGGCGCAGCAACCAGGTTCCAGCGCCGAAGAAGGCAAAAGGCGAGGTTTCCGGCGCTATCTCCTTCTCTCCCCAGAGCTAGTCGCGCAAAGCAAGCCGCTAAGCCGGCGACCGGCAAGAGAGCTACAACGAAGCATGCCGAACGGAGAAAATAGCAGCAGCTCATCTGTTCACACCTTGTTTCTGCCATGTGCTTGAACGCCAAGACGTTCGCGCTTCTGTGAGATGAAAGACGTCCTTCTGCATATGTGGTTGCTCACACCGGTGCACTTGTTAGTGTATCCATTCAGTCCTGGGCTGCGGGGCATTCAGAAGTGGCTCTGTGGAGACGTCTGCATAGAGGCAGCTGTCAGAACACGCACACTCGATTGTTCACCAAAACATATGCAGACGCGTCCTTAGCCTGTAGATTTGGATGCACAGAGTTCCCTGTGTTCGCAAGAGACAAGGGAATCGCGTCTGTGCGCACAGAAGCAATAGCGGACCGTTTCCCTCGGAGTGAACGCGAAAGAGCCGTCTATATACTCGCAGACACGCGAACGTGCCTCAATGCGGTCACAGAGGCAGCAGCTTTTGCACAGATGCTCCTGGTGATTCTGGCACTTTCCAGGCACACTCCTGAAAGTCGCGCACACTGCTGTTCACTCGCTAAACGACCTCTTGGGAAACACGTCTCCGGTCGACGGACCGCTCAGATTGCTTCTCGTGTAACTGTGAACTGTGTCAGCGCAGGGAATCCGTCTCTGTTGAGCAGATGTCAATCCTGCCTCGCTTTTGCTTTGTTGCCTCTACCAAGATGATTTCCCGTTTCTCTCTTCACTGGAGCAGGCAGACACAGCCAACGCACATCAAGTGTCAAGAGACACGCTCTGCTGAGCTCAACGCTTGTGCAGATGCACATGTGCGACGAAGTCAACACACGTGCTTGTGGAGAGAAAGAAAGGGACTCCCAGGCGTGTGGAGCGACGGGGAGAAAGAGCGGGCGCTGAGGAACACAGTTTCAAACAGACTGTCTCCACACAAACAGGCACCTGTCTGCAGGTATCCTAGATCTTGATTCTTGAACTTGAGGAAACACGCGTCTGAGCAAAACTCCCAAACGCTTCCAGGAAAGACACAGGCTCTCCCACAAGCACACAAGTGTTTGCCCTCAGCTATAGATCAGGGACAAGCCTGTGAAGAGCAACCAAAGAGCTCGTCCGTCTTTCCCTCAATAGATGGGAGTAGGCGCGCTTGCGGATGTGTGCGTGTGTGTGGCCACGCGTTTGCTTAGGCATCAGTGTGTGAAAAGGTAGGTGCTTTTCTCTAGCTGCGTGTGCGTGCACGTGGTGCTGGGTGCACATCCCTGGGTGCTCGTGGAAAGGTTTCTGCATGGTTTTCGCTGAGGAATCGTGTGTGTGCACATGGACAAAGAGAAGGCGCAGCAACCAGGTTCCAGCGCCGAAGAAGGCAAAAGGCGAGGTTTCCGGCGCTATCTCCTTCTCTCCCCAGAGCTAGTCGCGCAAAGCAAGCCGCTAAGCCGGCGACCGGCAAGAGAGCTACAACGAAGCATGCCGAACGGAGAAAATAGCAGCAGCTCATCTGTTCACACCTTGTTTCTGCCATGTGCTTGAACGCCAAGACGTTCGCGCTTCTGTGAGATGAAAGACGTCCTTCTGCATATGTGGTTGCTCACACCGGTGCACTTGTTAGTGTATCCATTCAGTCCTGGGCTGCGGGGCATTCAGAAGTGGCTCTGTGGAGACGTCTGCATAGAGGCAGCTGTCAGAACACGCACACTCGATTGTTCACCAAAACATATGCAGACGCGTCCTTAGCCTGTAGATTTGGATGCACAGAGTTCCCTGTGTTCGCAAGAGACAAGGGAATCGCGTCTGTGCGCACAGAAGCAATAGCGGACCGTTTCCCTCGGAGTGAACGCGAAAGAGCCGTCTATATACTCGCAGACACGCGAACGTGCCTCAATGCGGTCACAGAGGCAGCAGCTTTTGCACAGATGCTCCTGGTGATTCTGGCACTTTCCAGGCACACTCCTGAAAGTCGCGCACACTGCTGTTCACTCGCTAAACGACCTCTTGGGAAACACGTCTCCGGTCGACGGACCGCTCAGATTGCTTCTCGTGTAACTGTGAACTGTGTCAGCGCAGGGAATCCGTCTCTGTTGAGCAGATGTCAATCCTGCCTCGCTTTTGCTTTGTTGCCTCTACCAAGATGATTTCCCGTTTCTCTCTTCACTGGAGCAGGCAGACACAGCCAACGCACATCAAGTGTCAAGAGACACGCTCTGCTGAGCTCAACGCTTGTGCAGATGCACATGTGCGACGAAGTCAACACACGTGCTTGTGGAGAGAAAGAAAGGGACTCCCAGGCGTGTGGAGCGACGGGGAGAAAGAGCGGGCGCTGAGGAACACAGTTTCAAACAGACTGTCTCCACACAAACAGGCACCTGTCTGCAGGTATCCTAGATCTTGATTCTTGAACTTGAGGAAACACGCGTCTGAGCAAAACTCCCAAACGCTTCCAGGAAAGACACAGGCTCTCCCACAAGCACACAAGTGTTTGCCCTCAGCTATAGATCAGGGACAAGCCTGTGAAGAGCAACCAAAGAGCTCGTCCGTCTTTCCCTCAATAGATGGGAGTAGGCGCGCTTGCGGATGTGTGCGTGTGTGTGGCCACGCGTTTGCTTAGGCATCAGTGTGTGAAAAGGTAGGTGCTTTTCTCTAGCTGCGTGTGCGTGCACGTGGTGCTGGGTGCACATCCCTGGGTGCTCGTGGAAAGGTTTCTGCATGGTTTTCGCTGAGGAATTGTGTGTGTGCACATGGACAAAGAGAAGGCGCAGCAACCAGGTTCCAGCGCCGAAGAAGGCAAAAGGCGAGGTTTCCGGCGCTATCTCCTTCTCTCCCCAGAGCTAGTCGCGCAAAGCAAGCCGCTAAGCCGGCGACCGGCAAGAGAGCTACAACGAAGCATGCCGAACGGAGAAAATAGCAGCAGCTCATCTGTTCACACCTTGTTTCTGCCATGTGCTTGAACGCCAAGACGTTCGCGCTTCTGTGAGATGAAAGACGTCCTTCTGCATATGTGGTTGCTCACACCGGTGCACTTGTTAGTGTATCCATTCAGTCCTGGGCTGCGGGGCATTCAGAAGTGGCTCTGTGGAGACGTCTGCATAGAGGCAGCTGTCAGAACACGCACACTCGATTGTTCACCAAAACATATGCAGACGCGTCCTTAGCCTGTAGATTTGGATGCACAGAGTTCCCTGTGTTCGCAAGAGACAAGGGAATCGCGTCTGTGCGCACAGAAGCAATAGCGGACCGTTTCCCTCGGAGTGAACGCGAAAGAGCCGTCTATATACTCGCAGACACGCGAACGTGCCTCAATGCGGTCACAGAGGCAGCAGCTTTTGCACAGATGCTCCTGGTGATTCTGGCACTTTCCAGGCACACTCCTGAAAGTCGCGCACACTGCTGTTCACTCGCTAAACGACCTCTTGGGAAACACGTCTCCGGTCGACGGACCGCTCAGATTGCTTCTCGTGTAACTGTGAACTGTGTCAGCGCAGGGAATCCGTCTCTGTTGAGCAGATGTCAATCCTGCCTCGCTTTTGCTTTGTTGCCTCTACCAAGATGATTTCCCGTTTCTCTCTTCACTGGAGCAGGCAGACACAGCCAACGCACATCAAGTGTCAAGAGACACGCTCTGCTGAGCTCAACGCTTGTGCAGATGCACATGTGCGACGAAGTCAACACACGTGCTTGTGGAGAGAAAGAAAGGGACTCCCAGGCGTGTGGAGCGACGGGGAGAAAGAGCGGGCGCTGAGGAACACAGTTTCAAACAGACTGTCTCCACACAAACAGGCACCTGTCTGCAGGTATCCTAGATCTTGATTCTTGAACTTGAGGAAACACGCGTCTGAGCAAAACTCCCAAACGCTTCCAGGAAAGACACAGGCTCTCCCACAAGCACACAAGTGTTTGCCCTCAGCTATAGATCAGGGACAAGCCTGTGAAGAGCAACCAAAGAGCTCGTCCGTCTTTCCCTCAATAGATGGGAGTAGGCGCGCTTGCGGATGTGTGCGTGTGTGTGGCCACGTGTTTGCTTAGGCATCAGTGTGTGAAAAGGTAGGTGCTTTTCTCTAGCTGCGTGTGCGTGCACGTGGTGCTGGGTGCACATCCCTGGGTGCTCGTGGAAAGGTTTCTGCATGGTTTTCGCTGAGGAATCGTGTGTGTGCACATGGACAAAGAGAAGGCGCAGCAACCAGGTTCCAGCGCCGAAGAAGGCAAAAGGCGAGGTTTCCGGCGCTATCTCCTTCTCTCCCCAGAGCTAGTCGCGCAAAGCAAGCCGCTAAGCCGGCGACCGGCAAGAGAGCTACAACGAAGCATGCCGAACGGAGAAAATAGCAGCAGCTCATCTGTTCACACCTTGTTTCTGCCATGTGCTTGAACGCCAAGACGTTCGCGCTTCTGTGAGATGAAAGACGTCCTTCTGCATATGTGGTTGCTCACACCGGTGCACTTGTTAGTGTATCCATTCAGTCCTGGGCTGCGGGGCATTCAGAAGTGGCTCTGTGGAGACGTCTGCATAGAGGCAGCTGTCAGAACACGCACACTCGATTGTTCACCAAAACATATGCAGACGCGTCCTTAGCCGGTAGATTTGGATGCACAGAGTTCCCTGTGTTCGCAAGAGACAAGGGAATCGCGTCTGTGCGCACAGAAGCAATAGCGGACCGTTTCCCTCGGAGTGAACGCGAAAGAGCCGTCTATATACTCGCAGACACGCGAACGTGCCTCAATGCGGTCACAGAGGCAGCAGCTTTTGCACAGATGCTCCTGGTGATTCTGGCACTTTCCAGGCACACTCCTGAAAGTCGCGCACACTGCTGTTCACTCGCTAAACGACCTCTTGGGAAACACGTCTCCGGTCGACGGACCGCTCAGATTGCTTCTCGTGTAACTGTGAACTGTGTCAGCGCAGGGAATCCGTCTCTGTTGAGCAGATGTCAATCCTGCCTCGCTTTTGCTTTGTTGCCTCTACCAAGATGATTTCCCGTTTCTCTCTTCACTGGAGCAGGCAGACACAGCCAACGCACATCAAGTGTCAAGAGACACGCTCTGCTGAGCTCAACGCTTGTGCAGATGCACATGTGCGACGAAGTCAACACACGTGCTTGTGGAGAGAAAGAAAGGGACTCCCAGGCGTGTGGAGCGACGGGGAGAAAGAGCGGGCGCTGAGGAACACAGTTTCAAACAGACTGTCTCCACACAAACAGGCACCTGTCTGCAGGTATCCTAGATCTTGATTCTTGAACTTGAGGAAACACGCGTCTGAGCAAAACTCCCAAACGCTTCCAGGAAAGACACAGGCTCTCCCACAAGCACACAAGTGTTTGCCCTCAGCTATAGATCACGGACAAGCCTGTGAAGAGCAACCAAAGAGCTCGTCCGTCTTTCCCTCAATAGATGGGAGTAGGCGCGCTTGCGGATGTGTGCGTGTGTGTGGCCACGCGTTTGCTTAGGCATCAGTGTGTGAAAAGGTAGGTGCTTTTCTCTAGCTGCGTGTGCGTGCACGTGGTGCTGGGTGCACATCCCTGGGTGCTCGTGGAAAGGTTTCTGCATGGTTTTCGCTGAGGAATCGTGTGTGTGCACATGGACAAAGAGAAGGCGCAGCAACCAGGTTCCAGCGCCGAAGAAGGCAAAAGGCGAGGTTTCCGGCGCTATCTCCTTCTCTCCCCAGAGCTAGTCGCGCAAAGCAAGCCGCTAAGCCGGCGACCGGCAAGAGAGCTACAACGAAGCATGCCGAACGGAGAAAATAGCAGCAGCTCATCTGTTCACACCTTGTTTCTGCCATGTGCTTGAACGCCAAGACGTTCGCGCTTCTGTGAGATGAAAGACGTCCTTCTGCATATGTGGTTGCTCACACCGGTGCACTTGTTAGTGTATCCATTCAGTCCTGGGCTGCGGGGCATTCAGAAGTGGCTCTGTGGAGACGTCTGCATAGAGGCAGCTGTCAGAACACGCACACTCGATTGTTCACCAAAACATATGCAGACGCGTCCTTAGCCTGTAGATTTGGATGCACAGAGTTCCCTGTGTTCGCAAGAGACAAGGGAATCGCGTCTGTGCGCACAGAAGCAATAGCGGACCGTTTCCCTCGGAGTGAACGCGAAAGAGCCGTCTATATACTCGCAGACACGCGAACGTGCCTCAATGCGGTCACAGAGGCAGCAGCTTTTGCACAGATGCTCCTGGTGATTCTGGCACTTTCCAGGCACACTCCTGAAAGTCGCGCACACTGCTGTTCACTCGCTAAACGACCTCTTGGGAAACACGTCTCCGGTCGACGGACCGCTCAGATTGCTTCTCGTGTAACTGTGAACTGTGTCAGCGCAGGGAATCCGTCTCTGTTGAGCAGATGTCAATCCTGCCTCGCTTTTGCTTTGTTGCCTCTACCAAGATGATTTCCCGTTTCTCTCTTCACTGGAGCAGGCAGACACAGCCAACGCACATCAAGTGTCAAGAGACACGCTCTGCTGAGCTCAACGCTTGTGCAGATGCACATGTGCGACGAAGTCAACACACGTGCTTGTGGAGAGAAAGAAAGGGACTCCCAGGCGTGTGGAGCGACGGGGAGAAAGAGCGGGCGCTGAGGAACACAGTTTCAAACAGACTGTCTCCACACAAACAGGCACCTGTCTGCAGGTATCCTAGATCTTGATTCTTGAACTTGAGGAAACACGCGTCTGAGCAAAACTCCCAAACGCTTCCAGGAAAGACACAGGCTCTCCCACAAGCACACAAGTGTTTGCCCTCAGCTATAGATCAGGGACAAGCCTGTGAAGAGATGCCCTGCTATTCTTTCGCCTTATGGCATCATGTGTTTCGTTCCTCTTGGAGATCGATTGTTAAACGTCTTTCCTAGGGCGACTGTGAAGCATTTGCCAGCGGAGGAGAAGTAGCACGGAGCAGCATTCAGTACTGCCTACGAGTGTCTTTGCTACCCTACTAGCGGAGCTCCAAGAACAGGCACACATCTTCAGGTACCTTCCAAATGTGGATTCCCCTGCAGCCTCGTAGGCGGGCGTGCAGTACGCCAACCGTCAACGGACGTTTTTCCCCTCAAGCCTGTCAGGACGTTGCTCGTCCGTCTTTCCCTCAATAGATGGGAGTAGGCGCGCTTGCGGATGTGTGCGTGTGTGTGGCCACGCGTTTGCTTAGGCATCAGTGTGTGAAAAGGTAGGTGCTTTTCTCTAGCTGCGTGTGCGTGCACGTGGTGCTGGGTGCACATCCCTGGGTGCTCGTGGAAAGGTTTCTGCATGGTTTTCGCTGAGGAATCGTGTGTGTGCACATGGACAAAGAGAAGGCGCAGCAACCAGGTTCCAGCGCCGAAGAAGGCAAAAGGCGAGGTTTCCGGCGCTATCTCCTTCTCTCCCCAGAGCTAGTCGCGCAAAGCAAGCCGCTAAGCCGGCGACCGGCAAGAGAGCTACAACGAAGCATGCCGAACGGAGAAAATAGCAGCAGCTCATCTGTTCACACCTTGTTTCTGCCATGTGCTTGAACGCCAAGACGTTCGCGCTTCTGTGAGATGAAAGACGTCCTTCTGCATATGTGGTTGCTCACACCGGTGCACTTGTTAGTGTATCCATTCAGTCCTGGGCTGCGGGGCATTCAGAAGTGGCTCTGTGGAGACGTCTGCATAGAGGCAGCTGTCAGAACACGCACACTCGATTGTTCACCAAAACATATGCAGACGCGTCCTTAGCCTGTAGATTTGGATGCACAGAGTTCCCTGTGTTCGCAAGAGACAAGGGAATCGCGTCTGTGCGCACAGAAGCAATAGCGGACCGTTTCCCTCGGAGTGAACGCGAAAGAGCCGTCTATATACTCGCAGACACGCGAACGTGCCTCAATGCGGTCACAGAGGCAGCAGCTTTTGCACAGATGCTCCTGGTGATTCTGGCACTTTCCAGGCACACTCCTGAAAGTCGCGCACACTGCTGTTCACTCGCTAAACGACCTCTTGGGAAACACGTCTCCGGTCGACGGACCGCTCAGATTGCTTCTCGTGTAACTGTGAACTGTGTCAGCGCAGGGAATCCGTCTCTGTTGAGCAGATGTCAATCCTGCCTCGCTTTTGCTTTGTTGCCTCTACCAAGATGATTTCCCGTTTCTCTCTTCACTGGAGCAGGCAGACACAGCCAACGCACATCAAGTGTCAAGAGACACGCTCTGCTGAGCTCAACGCTTGTGCAGATGCACATGTGCGACGAAGTCAACACACGTGCTTGTGGAGAGAAAGAAAGGGACTCCCAGGCGTGTGGAGCGACGGGGAGAAAGAGCGGGCGCTGAGGAACACAGTTTCAAACAGACTGTCTCCACACAAACAGGCACCTGTCTGCAGGTATCCTAGATCTTGATTCTTGAACTTGAGGAAACACGCGTCTGAGCAAAACTCCCAAACGCTTCCAGGAAAGACACAGGCTCTCCCACAAGCACACAAGTGTTTGCCCTCAGCTATAGATCAGGGACAAGCCTGTGAAGAGCAACCAAAGAGCTCGTCCGTCTTTCCCTCAATAGATGGGAGTAGGCGCGCTTGCGGATGTGTGCGTGTGTGTGGCCACGCGTTTGCTTAGGCATCAGTGTGTGAAAAGGTAGGTGCTTTTCTCTAGCTGCGTGTGCGTGCACGTGGTGCTGGGTGCACATCCCTGGGTGCTCGTGGAAAGGTTTCTGCATGGTTTTCGCTGAGGAATCGTGTGTGTGCACATGGACAAAGAGAAGGCGCAGCAACCAGGTTCCAGCGCCGAAGAAGGCAAAAGGCGAGGTTTCCGGCGCTATCTCCTTCTCTCCCCAGAGCTAGTCGCGCAAAGCAAGCCGCTAAGCCGGCGACCGGCAAGAGAGCTACAACGAAGCATGCCGAACGGAGAAAATAGCAGCAGCTCATCTGTTCACACCTTGTTTCTGCCATGTGCTTGAACGCCAAGACGTTCGCGCTTCTGTGAGATGAAAGACGTCCTTCTGCATATGTGGTTGCTCACACCGGTGCACTTGTTAGTGTATCCATTCAGTCCTGGGCTGCGGGGCATTCAGAAGTGGCTCTGTGGAGACGTCTGCATAGAGGCAGCTGTCAGAACACGCACACTCGATTGTTCACCAAAACATATGCAGACGCGTCCTTAGCCTGTAGATTTGGATGCACAGAGTTCCCTGTGTTCGCAAGAGACAAGGGAATCGCGTCTGTGCGCACAGAAGCAATAGCGGACCGTTTCCCTCGGAGTGAACGCGAAAGAGCCGTCTATATACTCGCAGACACGCGAACGTGCCTCAATGCGGTCACAGAGGCAGCAGCTTTTGCACAGATGCTCCTGGTGATTCTGGCACTTTCCAGGCACACTCCTGAAAGTCGCGCACACTGCTGTTCACTCGCTAAACGACCTCTTGGGAAACACGTCTCCGGTCGACGGACCGCTCAGATTGCTTCTCGTGTAACTGTGAACTGTGTCAGCGCAGGGAATCCGTCTCTGTTGAGCAGATGTCAATCCTGCCTCGCTTTTGCTTTGTTGCCTCTACCAAGATGATTTCCCGTTTCTCTCTTCACTGGAGCAGGCAGACACAGCCAACGCACATCAAGTGTCAAGAGACACGCTCTGCTGAGCTCAACGCTTGTGCAGATGCACATGTGCGACGAAGTCAACACACGTGCTTGTGGAGAGAAAGAAAGGGACTCCCAGGCGTGTGGAGCGACGGGGAGAAAGAGCGGGCGCTGAGGAACACAGTTTCAAACAGACTGTCTCCACACAAACAGGCACCTGTCTGCAGGTATCCTAGATCTTGATTCTTGAACTTGAGGAAACACGCGTCTGAGCAAAACTCCCAAACGCTTCCAGGAAAGACACAGGCTCTCCCACAAGCACACAAGTGTTTGCCCTCAGCTATAGATCAGGGACAAGCCTGTGAAGAGATGCCCTGCTATTCTTTCGCCTTATGGCATCATGTGTTTCGTTCCTCTTGGAGATCGATTGTTAAACGTCTTTCCTAGGGCGACTGTGAAGCATTTGCCAGCGGAGGAGAAGTAGCACGGAGCAGCATTCAGTACTGCCTACGAGTGTCTTTGCTACCCTACTAGCGGAGCTCCAAGAACAGGCACACATCTTCAGGTACCTTCCAAATGTGGATTCCCCTGCAGCCCCGTAGGCGGGCGTGCAGTACGCCAACCGTCAACGGACGTTTTTCCCCTCAAGCCTGTCAGGACGTTGCTCGTCCGTCTTTCCCTCAATAGATGGGAGTAGGCGCGCTTGCGGATGTGTGCGTGTGTGTGGCCACGCGTTTGCTTAGGCATCAGTGTGTGAAAAGGTAGGTGCTTTTCTCTAGCTGCGTGTGCGTGCACGTGGTGCTGGGTGCACATCCCTGGGTGCTCGTGGAAAGGTTTCTGCATGGTTTTCGCTGAGGAATCGTGTGTGTGCACATGGACAAAGAGAAGGCGCAGCAACCAGGTTCCAGCGCCGAAGAAGGCAAAAGGCGAGGTTTCCGGCGCTATCTCCTTCTCTCCCCAGAGCTAGTCGCGCAAAGCAAGCCGCTAAGCCGGCGACCGGCAAGAGAGCTACAACGAAGCATGCCGAACGGAGAAAATAGCAGCAGCTCATCTGTTCACACCTTGTTTCTGCCATGTGCTTGAACGCCAAGACGTTCGCGCTTCTGTGAGATGAAAGACGTCCTTCTGCATATGTGGTTGCTCACACCGGTGCACTTGTTAGTGTATCCATTCAGTCCTGGGCTGCGGGGCATTCAGAAGTGGCTCTGTGGAGACGTCTGCATAGAGGCAGCTGTCAGAACACGCACACTCGATTGTTCACCAAAACATATGCAGACGCGTCCTTAGCCTGTAGATTTGGATGCACAGAGTTCCCTGTGTTCGCAAGAGACAAGGGAATCGCGTCTGTGCGCACAGAAGCAATAGCGGACCGTTTCCCTCGGAGTGAACGCGAAAGAGCCGTCTATATACTCGCAGACACGCGAACGTGCCTCAATGCGGTCACAGAGGCAGCAGCTTTTGCACAGATGCTCCTGGTGATTCTGGCACTTTCCAGGCACACTCCTGAAAGTCGCGCACACTGCTGTTCACTCGCTAAACGACCTCTTGGGAAACACGTCTCCGGTCGACGGACCGCTCAGATTGCTTCTCGTGTAACTGTGAACTGTGTCAGCGCAGGGAATCCGTCTCTGTTGAGCAGATGTCAATCCTGCCTCGCTTTTGCTTTGTTGCCTCTACCAAGATGATTTCCCGTTTCTCTCTTCACTGGAGCAGGCAGACACAGCCAACGCACATCAAGTGTCAAGAGACACGCTCTGCTGAGCTCAACGCTTGTGCAGATGCACATGTGCGACGAAGTCAACACACGTGCTTGTGGAGAGAAAGAAAGGGACTCCCAGGCGTGTGGAGCGACGGGGAGAAAGAGCGGGCGCTGAGGAACACAGTTTCAAACAGACTGTCTCCACACAAACAGGCACCTGTCTGCAGGTATCCTAGATCTTGATTCTTGAACTTGAGGAAACACGCGTCTGAGCAAAACTCCCAAACGCTTCCAGGAAAGACACAGGCTCTCCCACAAGCACACAAGTGTTTGCCCTCAGCTATAGATCAGGGACAAGCCTGTGAAGAGCAACCAAAGAGCTCGTCCGTCTTTCCCTCAATAGATGGGAGTAGGCGCGCTTGCGGATGTGTGCGTGTGTGTGGCCACGCGTTTGCTTAGGCATCAGTGTGTGAAAAGGTAGGTGCTTTTCTCTAGCTGCGTGTGCGTGCACGTGGTGCTGGGTGCACATCCCTGGGTGCTCGTGGAAAGGTTTCTGCATGGTTTTCGCTGAGGAATCGTGTGTGTGCACATGGACAAAGAGAAGGCGCAGCAACCAGGTTCCAGCGCCGAAGAAGGCAAAAGGCGAGGTTTCCGGCGCTATCTCCTTCTCTCCCCAGAGCTAGTCGCGCAAAGCAAGCCGCTAAGCCGGCGACCGGCAAGAGAGCTACAACGAAGCATGCCGAACGGAGAAAATAGCAGCAGCTCATCTGTTCACACCTTGTTTCTGCCATGTGCTTGAACGCCAAGACGTTCGCGCTTCTGTGAGATGAAAGACGTCCTTCTGCATATGTGGTTGCTCACACCGGTGCACTTGTTAGTGTATCCATTCAGTCCTGGGCTGCGGGGCATTCAGAAGTGGCTCTGTGGAGACGTCTGCATAGAGGCAGCTGTCAGAACACGCACACTCGATTGTTCACCAAAACATATGCAGACGCGTCCTTAGCCTGTAGATTTGGATGCACAGAGTTCCCTGTGTTCGCAAGAGACAAGGGAATCGCGTCTGTGCGCACAGAAGCAATAGCGGACCGTTTCCCTCGGAGTGAACGCGAAAGAGCCGTCTATATACTCGCAGACACGCGAACGTGCCTCAATGCGGTCACAGAGGCAGCAGCTTTTGCACAGATGCTCCTGGTGATTCTGGCACTTTCCAGGCACACTCCTGAAAGTCGCGCACACTGCTGTTCACTCGCTAAACGACCTCTTGGGAAACACGTCTCCGGTCGACGGACCGCTCAGATTGCTTCTCGTGTAACTGTGAACTGTGTCAGCGCAGGGAATCCGTCTCTGTTGAGCAGATGTCAATCCTGCCTCGCTTTTGCTTTGTTGCCTCTACCAAGATGATTTCCCGTTTCTCTCTTCACTGGAGCAGGCAGACACAGCCAACGCACATCAAGTGTCAAGAGACACGCTCTGCTGAGCTCAACGCTTGTGCAGATGCACATGTGCGACGAAGTCAACACACGTGCTTGTGGAGAGAAAGAAAGGGACTCCCAGGCGTGTGGAGCGACGGGGAGAAAGAGCGGGCGCTGAGGAACACAGTTTCAAACAGACTGTCTCCACACAAACAGGCACCTGTCTGCAGGTATCCTAGATCTTGATTCTTGAACTTGAGGAAACACGCGTCTGAGCAAAACTCCCAAACGCTTCCAGGAAAGACACAGGCTCTCCCACAAGCACACAAGTGTTTGCCCTCAGCTATAGATCAGGGACAAGCCTGTGAAGAGCAACCAAAGAGCTCGTCCGTCTTTCCCTCAATAGATGGGAGTAGGCGCGCTTGCGGATGTGTGCGTGTGTGTGGCCACGCGTTTGCTTAGGCATCAGTGTGTGAAAAGGTAGGTGCTTTTCTCTAGCTGCGTGTGCGTGCACGTGGTGCTGGGTGCACATCCCTGGGTGCTCGTGGAAAGGTTTCTGCATGGTTTTCGCTGAGGAATCGTGTGTGTGCACATGGACAAAGAGAAGGCGCAGCAACCAGGTTCCAGCGCCGAAGAAGGCAAAAGGCGAGGTTTCCGGCGCTATCTCCTTCTCTCCCCAGAGCTAGTCGCGCAAAGCAAGCCGCTAAGCCGGCGACCGGCAAGAGAGCTACAACGAAGCATGCCGAACGGAGAAAATAGCAGCAGCTCATCTGTTCACACCTTGTTTCTGCCATGTGCTTGAACGCCAAGACGTTCGCGCTTCTGTGAGATGAAAGACGTCCTTCTGCATATGTGGTTGCTCACACCGGTGCACTTGTTAGTGTATCCATTCAGTCCTGGGCTGCGGGGCATTCAGAAGTGGCTCTGTGGAGACGTCTGCATAGAGGCAGCTGTCAGAACACGCACACTCGATTGTTCACCAAAACATATGCAGACGCGTCCTTAGCCTGTAGATTTGGATGCACAGAGTTCCCTGTGTTCGCAAGAGACAAGGGAATCGCGTCTGTGCGCACAGAAGCAATAGCGGACCGTTTCCCTCGGAGTGAACGCGAAAGAGCCGTCTATATACTCGCAGACACGCGAACGTGCCTCAATGCGGTCACAGAGGCAGCAGCTTTTGCACAGATGCTCCTGGTGATTCTGGCACTTTCCAGGCACACTCCTGAAAGTCGCGCACACTGCTGTTCACTCGCTAAACGACCTCTTGGGAAACACGTCTCCGGTCGACGGACCGCTCAGATTGCTTCTCGTGTAACTGTGAACTGTGTCAGCGCAGGGAATCCGTCTCTGTTGAGCAGATGTCAATCCTGCCTCGCTTTTGCTTTGTTGCCTCTACCAAGATGATTTCCCGTTTCTCTCTTCACTGGAGCAGGCAGACACAGCCAACGCACATCAAGTGTCAAGAGACACGCTCTGCTGAGCTCAACGCTTGTGCAGATGCACATGTGCGACGAAGTCAACACACGTGCTTGTGGAGAGAAAGAAAGGGACTCCCAGGCGTGTGGAGCGACGGGGAGAAAGAGCGGGCGCTGAGGAACACAGTTTCAAACAGACTGTCTCCACACAAACAGGCACCTGTCTGCAGGTATCCTAGATCTTGATTCTTGAACTTGAGGAAACACGCGTCTGAGCAAAACTCCCAAACGCTTCCAGGAAAGACACAGGCTCTCCCACAAGCACACAAGTGTTTGCCCTCAGCTATAGATCAGGGACAAGCCTGTGAAGAGCAACCAAAGAGCTCGTTCGTCTTTCCCTCAATAGATGGGAGTAGGCGCGCTTGCGGATGTGTGCGTGTGTGTGGCCACGCGTTTGCTTAGGCATCAGTGTGTGAAAAGGTAGGTGCTTTTCTCTAGCTGCGTGTGCGTGCACGTGGTGCTGGGTGCACATCCCTGGGTGCTCGTGGAAAGGTTTCTGCATGGTTTTCGCTGAGGAATCGTGTGTGTGCACATGGACAAAGAGAAGGCGCAGCAACCAGGTTCCAGCGCCGAAGAAGGCAAAAGGCGAGGTTTCCGGCGCTATCTCCTTCTCTCCCCAGAGCTAGTCGCGCAAAGCAAGCCGCTAAGCCGGCGACCGGCAAGAGAGCTACAACGAAGCATGCCGAACGGAGAAAATAGCAGCAGCTCATCTGTTCACACCTTGTTTCTGCCATGTGCTTGAACGCCAAGACGTTCGCGCTTCTGTGAGATGAAAGACGTCCTTCTGCATATGTGGTTGCTCACACCGGTGCACTTGTTAGTGTATCCATTCAGTCCTGGGCTGCGGGGCATTCAGAAGTGGCTCTGTGGAGACGTCTGCATAGAGGCAGCTGTCAGAACACGCACACTCGATTGTTCACCAAAACATATGCAGACGCGTCCTTAGCCTGTAGATTTGGATGCACAGAGTTCCCTGTGTTCGCAAGAGACAAGGGAATCGCGTCTGTGCGCACAGAAGCAATAGCGGACCGTTTCCCTCGGAGTGAACGCGAAAGAGCCGTCTATATACTCGCAGACACGCGAACGTGCCTCAATGCGGTCACAGAGGCAGCAGCTTTTGCACAGATGCTCCTGGTGATTCTGGCACTTTCCAGGCACACTCCTGAAAGTCGCGCACACTGCTGTTCACTCGCTAAACGACCTCTTGGGAAACACGTCTCCGGTCGACGGACCGCTCAGATTGCTTCTCGTGTAACTGTGAACTGTGTCAGCGCAGGGAATCCGTCTCTGTTGAGCAGATGTCAATCCTGCCTCGCTTTTGCTTTGTTGCCTCTACCAAGATGATTTCCCGTTTCTCTCTTCACTGGAGCAGGCAGACACAGCCAACGCACATCAAGTGTCAAGAGACACGCTCTGCTGAGCTCAACGCTTGTGCAGATGCACATGTGCGACGAAGTCAACACACGTGCTTGTGGAGAGAAAGAAAGGGACTCCCAGGCGTGTGGAGCGACGGGGAGAAAGAGCGGGCGCTGAGGAACACAGTTTCAAACAGACTGTCTCCACACAAACAGGCACCTGTCTGCAGGTATCCTAGATCTTGATTCTTGAACTTGAGGAAACACGCGTCTGAGCAAAACTCCCAAACGCTTCCAGGAAAGACACAGGCTCTCCCACAAGCACACAAGTGTTTGCCCTCAGCTATAGATCAGGGACAAGCCTGTGAAGAGCAACCAAAGAGCTCGTCCGTCTTTCTCTCAATAGATGGGAGTAGGCGCGCTTGCGGATGTGTGCGTGTGTGTGGCCACGCGTTTGCTTAGGCATCAGTGTGTGAAAAGGTAGGTGCTTTTCTCTAGCTGCGTGTGCGTGCACGTGGTGCTGGGTGCACATCCCTGGGTGCTCGTGGAAAGGTTTCTGCATGGTTTTCGCTGAGGAATCGTGTGTGTGCACATGGACAAAGAGAAGGCGCAGCAACCAGGTTCCAGCGCCGAAGAAGGCAAAAGGCGAGGTTTCCGGCGCTATCTCCTTCTCTCCCCAGAGCTAGTCGCGCAAAGCAAGCCGCTAAGCCGGCGACCGGCAAGAGAGCTACAACGAAGCATGCCGAACGGAGAAAATAGCAGCAGCTCATCTGTTCACACCTTGTTTCTGCCATGTGCTTGAACGCCAAGACGTTCGCGCTTCTGTGAGATGAAAGACGTCCTTCTGCATATGTGGTTGCTCACACCGGTGCACTTGTTAGTGTATCCATTCAGTCCTGGGCTGCGGGGCATTCAGAAGTGGCTCTGTGGAGACGTCTGCATAGAGGCAGCTGTCAGAACACGCACACTCGATTGTTCACCAAAACATATGCAGACGCGTCCTTAGCCTGTAGATTTGGATGCACAGAGTTCCCTGTGTTCGCAAGAGACAAGGGAATCGCGTCTGTGCGCACAGAAGCAATAGCGGACCGTTTCCCTCGGAGTGAACGCGAAAGAGCCGTCTATATACTCGCAGACACGCGAACGTGCCTCAATGCGGTCACAGAGGCAGCAGCTTTTGCACAGATGCTCCTGGTGATTCTGGCACTTTCCAGGCACACTCCTGAAAGTCGCGCACACTGCTGTTCACTCGCTAAACGACCTCTTGGGAAACACGTCTCCGGTCGACGGACCGCTCAGATTGCTTCTCGTGTAACTGTGAACTGTGTCAGCGCAGGGAATCCGTCTCTGTTGAGCAGATGTCAATCCTGCCTCGCTTTTGCTTTGTTGCCTCTACCAAGATGATTTCCCGTTTCTCTCTTCACTGGAGCAGGCAGACACAGCCAACGCACATCAAGTGTCAAGAGACACGCTCTGCTGAGCTCAACGCTTGTGCAGATGCACATGTGCGACGAAGTCAACACACGTGCTTGTGGAGAGAAAGAAAGGGACTCCCAGGCGTGTGGAGCGACGGGGAGAAAGAGCGGGCGCTGAGGAACACAGTTTCAAACAGACTGTCTCCACACAAACAGGCACCTGTCTGCAGGTATCCTAGATCTTGATTCTTGAACTTGAGGAAACACGCGTCTGAGCAAAACTCCCAAACGCTTCCAGGAAAGACACAGGCTCTCCCACAAGCACACAAGTGTTTGCCCTCAGCTATAGATCAGGGACAAGCCTGTGAAGAGCAACCAAAGAGCTCGTCCGTCTTTCCCTCAATAGATGGGAGTAGGCGCGCTTGCGGATGTGTGCGTGTGTGTGGCCACGCGTTTGCTTAGGCATCAGTGTGTGAAAAGGTAGGTGCTTTTCTCTAGCTGCGTGTGCGTGCACGTGGTGCTGGGTGCACATCCCTGGGTGCTCGTGGAAAGGTTTCTGCATGGTTTTCGCTGAGGAATCGTGTGTGTGCACATGGACAAAGAGAAGGCGCAGCAACCAGGTTCCAGCGCCGAAGAAGGCAAAAGGCGAGGTTTCCGGCGCTATCTCCTTCTCTCCCCAGAGCTAGTCGCGCAAAGCAAGCCGCTAAGCCGGCGACCGGCAAGAGAGCTACAACGAAGCATGCCGAACGGAGAAAATAGCAGCAGCTCATCTGTTCACACCTTGTTTCTGCCATGTGCTTGAACGCCAAGACGTTCGCGCTTCTGTGAGATGAAAGACGTCCTTCTGCATATGTGGTTGCTCACACCGGTGCACTTGTTAGTGTATCCATTCAGTCCTGGGCTGCGGGGCATTCAGAAGTGGCTCTGTGGAGACGTCTGCATAGAGGCAGCTGTCAGAACACGCACACTCGATTGTTCACCAAAACATATGCAGACGCGTCCTTAGCCTGTAGATTTGGATGCACAGAGTTCCCTGTGTTCGCAAGAGACAAGGGAATCGCGTCTGTGCGCACAGAAGCAATAGCGGACCGTTTCCCTCGGAGTGAACGCGAAAGAGCCGTCTATATACTCGCAGACACGCGAACGTGCCTCAATGCGGTCACAGAGGCAGCAGCTTTTGCACAGATGCTCCTGGTGATTCTGGCACTTTCCAGGCACACTCCTGAAAGTCGCGCACACTGCTGTTCACTCGCTAAACGACCTCTTGGGAAACACGTCTCCGGTCGACGGACCGCTCAGATTGCTTCTCGTGTAACTGTGAACTGTGTCAGCGCAGGGAATCCGTCTCTGTTGAGCAGATGTCAATCCTGCCTCGCTTTTGCTTTGTTGCCTCTACCAAGATGATTTCCCGTTTCTCTCTTCACTGGAGCAGGCAGACACAGCCAACGCACATCAAGTGTCAAGAGACACGCTCTGCTGAGCTCAACGCTTGTGCAGATGCACATGTGCGACGAAGTCAACACACGTGCTTGTGGAGAGAAAGAAAGGGACTCCCAGGCGTGTGGAGCGACGGGGAGAAAGAGCGGGCGCTGAGGAACACAGTTTCAAACAGACTGTCTCCACACAAACAGGCACCTGTCTGCAGGTATCCTAGATCTTGATTCTTGAACTTGAGGAAACACGCGTCTGAGCAAAACTCCCAAACGCTTCCAGGAAAGACACAGGCTCTCCCACAAGCACACAAGTGTTTGCCCTCAGCTATAGATCAGGGACAAGCCTGTGAAGAGCAACCAAAGAGCTCGTCCGTCTTTCCCTCAATAGATGGGAGTAGGCGCGCTTGCGGATGTGTGCGTGTGTGTGGCCACGCGTTTGCTTAGGCATCAGTGTGTGAAAAGGTAGGTGCTTTTCTCTAGCTGCGTGTGCGTGCACGTGGTGCTGGGTGCACATCCCTGGGTGCTCGTGGAAAGGTTTCTGCATGGTTTTCGCTGAGGAATCGTGTGTGTGCACATGGACAAAGAGAAGGCGCAGCAACCAGGTTCCAGCGCCGAAGAAGGCAAAAGGCGAGGTTTCCGGCGCTATCTCCTTCTCTCCCCAGAGCTAGTCGCGCAAAGCAAGCCGCTAAGCCGGCGACCGGCAAGAGAGCTACAACGAAGCATGCCGAACGGAGAAAATAGCAGCAGCTCATCTGTTCACACCTTGTTTCTGCCATGTGCTTGAACGCCAAGACGTTCGCGCTTCTGTGAGATGAAAGACGTCCTTCTGCATATGTGGTTGCTCACACCGGTGCACTTGTTAGTGTATCCATTCAGTCCTGGGCTGCGGGGCATTCAGAAGTGGCTCTGTGGAGACGTCTGCATAGAGGCAGCTGTCAGAACACGCACACTCGATTGTTCACCAAAACATATGCAGACGCGTCCTTAGCCTGTAGATTTGGATGCACAGAGTTCCCTGTGTTCGCAAGAGACAAGGGAATCGCGTCTGTGCGCACAGAAGCAATAGCGGACCGTTTCCCTCGGAGTGAACGCGAAAGAGCCGTCTATATACTCGCAGACACGCGAACGTGCCTCAATGCGGTCACAGAGGCAGCAGCTTTTGCACAGATGCTCCTGGTGATTCTGGCACTTTCCAGGCACACTCCTGAAAGTCGCGCACACTGCTGTTCACTCGCTAAACGACCTCTTGGGAAACACGTCTCCGGTCGACGGACCGCTCAGATTGCTTCTCGTGTAACTGTGAACTGTGTCAGCGCAGGGAATCCGTCTCTGTTGAGCAGATGTCAATCCTGCCTCGCTTTTGCTTTGTTGCCTCTACCAAGATGATTTCCCGTTTCTCTCTTCACTGGAGCAGGCAGACACAGCCAACGCACATCAAGTGTCAAGAGACACGCTCTGCTGAGCTCAACGCTTGTGCAGATGCACATGTGCGACGAAGTCAACACACGTGCTTGTGGAGAGAAAGAAAGGGACTCCCAGGCGTGTGGAGCGACGGGGAGAAAGAGCGGGCGCTGAGGAACACAGTTTCAAACAGACTGTCTCCACACAAACAGGCACCTGTCTGCAGGTATCCTAGATCTTGATTCTTGAACTTGAGGAAACACGCGTCTGAGCAAAACTCCCAAACGCTTCCAGGAAAGACACAGGCTCTCCCACAAGCACACAAGTGTTTGCCCTCAGCTATAGATCAGGGACAAGCCTGTGAAGAGCAACCAAAGAGCTCGTTCGTCTTTCCCTCAATAGATGGGAGTAGGCGCGCTTGCGGATGTGTGCGTGTGTGTGGCCACGCGTTTGCTTAGGCATCAGTGTGTGAAAAGGTAGGTGCTTTTCTCTAGCTGCGTGTGCGTGCACGTGGTGCTGGGTGCACATCCCTGGGTGCTCGTGGAAAGGTTTCTGCATGGTTTTCGCTGAGGAATCGTGTGTGTGCACATGGACAAAGAGAAGGCGCAGCAACCAGGTTCCAGCGCCGAAGAAGGCAAAAGGCGAGGTTTCCGGCGCTATCTCCTTCTCTCCCCAGAGCTAGTCGCGCAAAGCAAGCCGCTAAGCCGGCGACCGGCAAGAGAGCTACAACGAAGCATGCCGAACGGAGAAAATAGCAGCAGCTCATCTGTTCACACCTTGTTTCTGCCATGTGCTTGAACGCCAAGACGTTCGCGCTTCTGTGAGATGAAAGACGTCCTTCTGCATATGTGGTTGCTCACACCGGTGCACTTGTTAGTGTATCCATTCAGTCCTGGGCTGCGGGGCATTCAGAAGTGGCTCTGTGGAGACGTCTGCATAGAGGCAGCTGTCAGAACACGCACACTCGATTGTTCACCAAAACATATGCAGACGCGTCCTTAGCCTGTAGATTTGGATGCACAGAGTTCCCTGTGTTCGCAAGAGACAAGGGAATCGCGTCTGTGCGCACAGAAGCAATAGCGGACCGTTTCCCTCGGAGTGAACGCGAAAGAGCCGTCTATATACTCGCAGACACGCGAACGTGCCTCAATGCGGTCACAGAGGCAGCAGCTTTTGCACAGATGCTCCTGGTGATTCTGGCACTTTCCAGGCACACTCCTGAAAGTCGCGCACACTGCTGTTCACTTCGCTAAACGACCTCTTGGGAAACACGTCTCCGGTCGACGGACCGCTCAGATTGCTTCTCGTGTAACTGTGAACTGTGTCAGCGCAGGGAATCCGTCTCTGTTGAGCAGATGTCAATCCTGCCTCGCTTTTGCTTTGTTGCCTCTACCAAGATGATTTCCCGTTTCTCTCTTCACTGGAGCAGGCAGACACAGCCAACGCACATCAAGTGTCAAGAGACACGCTCTGCTGAGCTCAACGCTTGTGCAGATGCACATGTGCGACGAAGTCAACACACGTGCTTGTGGAGAGAAAGAAAGGGACTCCCAGGCGTGTGGAGCGACGGGGAGAAAGAGCGGGCGCTGAGGAACACAGTTTCAAACAGACTGTCTCCACACAAACAGGCACCTGTCTGCAGGTATCCTAGATCTTGATTCTTGAACTTGAGGAAACACGCGTCTGAGCAAAACTCCCAAACGCTTCCAGGAAAGACACAGGCTCTCCCACAAGCACACAAGTGTTTGCCCTCAGCTATAGATCAGGGACAAGCCTGTGAAGAGCAACCAAAGAGCTCGTCCGTCTTTCTCTCAATAGATGGGAGTAGGCGCGCTTGCGGATGTGTGCGTGTGTGTGGCCACGCGTTTGCTTAGGCATCAGTGTGTGAAAAGGTAGGTGCTTTTCTCTAGCTGCGTGTGCGTGCACGTGGTGCTGGGTGCACATCCCTGGGTGCTCGTGGAAAGGTTTCTGCATGGTTTTCGCTGAGGAATCGTGTGTGTGCACATGGACAAAGAGAAGGCGCAGCAACCAGGTTCCAGCGCCGAAGAAGGCAAAAGGCGAGGTTTCCGGCGCTATCTCCTTCTCTCCCCAGAGCTAGTCGCGCAAAGCAAGCCGCTAAGCCGGCGACCGGCAAGAGAGCTACAACGAAGCATGCCGAACGGAGAAAATAGCAGCAGCTCATCTGTTCACACCTTGTTTCTGCCATGTGCTTGAACGCCAAGACGTTCGCGCTTCTGTGAGATGAAAGACGTCCTTCTGCATATGTGGTTGCTCACACCGGTGCACTTGTTAGTGTATCCATTCAGTCCTGGGCTGCGGGGCATTCAGAAGTGGCTCTGTGGAGACGTCTGCATAGAGGCAGCTGTCAGAACACGCACACTCGATTGTTCACCAAAACATATGCAGACGCGTCCTTAGCCTGTAGATTTGGATGCACAGAGTTCCCTGTGTTCGCAAGAGACAAGGGAATCGCGTCTGTGCGCACAGAAGCAATAGCGGACCGTTTCCCTCGGAGTGAACGCGAAAGAGCCGTCTATATACTCGCAGACACGCGAACGTGCCTCAATGCGGTCACAGAGGCAGCAGCTTTTGCACAGATGCTCCTGGTGATTCTGGCACTTTCCAGGCACACTCCTGAAAGTCGCGCACACTGCTGTTCACTCGCTAAACGACCTCTTGGGAAACACGTCTCCGGTCGACGGACCGCTCAGATTGCTTCTCGTGTAACTGTGAACTGTGTCAGCGCAGGGAATCCGTCTCTGTTGAGCAGATGTCAATCCTGCCTCGCTTTTGCTTTGTTGCCTCTACCAAGATGATTTCCCGTTTCTCTCTTCACTGGAGCAGGCAGACACAGCCAACGCACATCAAGTGTCAAGAGACACGCTCTGCTGAGCTCAACGCTTGTGCAGATGCACATGTGCGACGAAGTCAACACACGTGCTTGTGGAGAGAAAGAAAGGGACTCCCAGGCGTGTGGAGCGACGGGGAGAAAGAGCGGGCGCTGAGGAACACAGTTTCAAACAGACTGTCTCCACACAAACAGGCACCTGTCTGCAGGTATCCTAGATCTTGATTCTTGAACTTGAGGAAACACGCGTCTGAGCAAAACTCCCAAACGCTTCCAGGAAAGACACAGGCTCTCCCACAAGCACACAAGTGTTTGCCCTCAGCTATAGATCAGGGACAAGCCTGTGAAGAGCAACCAAAGAGCTCGTCCGTCTTTCCCTCAATAGATGGGAGTAGGCGCGCTTGCGGATGTGTGCGTGTGTGTGGCCACGCGTTTGCTTAGGCATCAGTGTGTGAAAAGGTAGGTGCTTTTCTCTAGCTGCGTGTGCGTGCACGTGGTGCTGGGTGCACATCCCTGGGTGCTCGTGGAAAGGTTTCTGCATGGTTTTCGCTGAGGAATCGTGTGTGTGCACATGGACAAAGAGAAGGCGCAGCAACCAGGTTCCAGCGCCGAAGAAGGCAAAAGGCGAGGTTTCCGGCGCTATCTCCTTCTCTCCCCAGAGCTAGTCGCGCAAAGCAAGCCGCTAAGCCGGCGACCGGCAAGAGAGCTACAACGAAGCATGCCGAACGGAGAAAATAGCAGCAGCTCATCTGTTCACACCTTGTTTCTGCCATGTGCTTGAACGCCAAGACGTTCGCGCTTCTGTGAGATGAAAGACGTCCTTCTGCATATGTGGTTGCTCACACCGGTGCACTTGTTAGTGTATCCATTCAGTCCTGGGCTGCGGGGCATTCAGAAGTGGCTCTGTGGAGACGTCTGCATAGAGGCAGCTGTCAGAACACGCACACTCGATTGTTCACCAAAACATATGCAGACGCGTCCTTAGCCTGTAGATTTGGATGCACAGAGTTCCCTGTGTTCGCAAGAGACAAGGGAATCGCGTCTGTGCGCACAGAAGCAATAGCGGACCGTTTCCCTCGGAGTGAACGCGAAAGAGCCGTCTATATACTCGCAGACACGCGAACGTGCCTCAATGCGGTCACAGAGGCAGCAGCTTTTGCACAGATGCTCCTGGTGATTCTGGCACTTTCCAGGCACACTCCTGAAAGTCGCGCACACTGCTGTTCACTCGCTAAACGACCTCTTGGGAAACACGTCTCCGGTCGACGGACCGCTCAGATTGCTTCTCGTGTAACTGTGAACTGTGTCAGCGCAGGGAATCCGTCTCTGTTGAGCAGATGTCAATCCTGCCTCGCTTTTGCTTTGTTGCCTCTACCAAGATGATTTCCCGTTTCTCTCTTCACTGGAGCAGGCAGACACAGCCAACGCACATCAAGTGTCAAGAGACACGCTCTGCTGAGCTCAACGCTTGTGCAGATGCACATGTGCGACGAAGTCAACACACGTGCTTGTGGAGAGAAAGAAAGGGACTCCCAGGCGTGTGGAGCGACGGGGAGAAAGAGCGGGCGCTGAGGAACACAGTTTCAAACAGACTGTCTCCACACAAACAGGCACCTGTCTGCAGGTATCCTAGATCTTGATTCTTGAACTTGAGGAAACACGCGTCTGAGCAAAACTCCCAAACGCTTCCAGGAAAGACACAGGCTCTCCCACAAGCACACAAGTGTTTGCCCTCAGCTATAGATCAGGGACAAGCCTGTGAAGAGCAACCAAAGAGCTCGTCCGTCTTTCCCTCAATAGATGGGAGTAGGCGCGCTTGCGGATGTGTGCGTGTGTGTGGCCACGCGTTTGCTTAGGCATCAGTGTGTGAAAAGGTAGGTGCTTTTCTCTAGCTGCGTGTGCGTGCACGTGGTGCTGGGTGCACATCCCTGGGTGCTCGTGGAAAGGTTTCTGCATGGTTTTCGCTGAGGAATCGTGTGTGTGCACATGGACAAAGAGAAGGCGCAGCAACCAGGTTCCAGCGCCGAAGAAGGCAAAAGGCGAGGTTTCCGGCGCTATCTCCTTCTCTCCCCAGAGCTAGTCGCGCAAAGCAAGCCGCTAAGCCGGCGACCGGCAAGAGAGCTACAACGAAGCATGCCGAACGGAGAAAATAGCAGCAGCTCATCTGTTCACACCTTGTTTCTGCCATGTGCTTGAACGCCAAGACGTTCGCGCTTCTGTGAGATGAAAGACGTCCTTCTGCATATGTGGTTGCTCACACCGGTGCACTTGTTAGTGTATCCATTCAGTCCTGGGCTGCGGGGCATTCAGAAGTGGCTCTGTGGAGACGTCTGCATAGAGGCAGCTGTCAGAACACGCACACTCGATTGTTCACCAAAACATATGCAGACGCGTCCTTAGCCTGTAGATTTGGATGCACAGAGTTCCCTGTGTTCGCAAGAGACAAGGGAATCGCGTCTGTGCGCACAGAAGCAATAGCGGACCGTTTCCCTCGGAGTGAACGCGAAAGAGCCGTCTATATACTCGCAGACACGCGAACGTGCCTCAATGCGGTCACAGAGGCAGCAGCTTTTGCACAGATGCTCCTGGTGATTCTGGCACTTTCCAGGCACACTCCTGAAAGTCGCGCACACTGCTGTTCACTCGCTAAACGACCTCTTGGGAAACACGTCTCCGGTCGACGGACCGCTCAGATTGCTTCTCGTGTAACTGTGAACTGTGTCAGCGCAGGGAATCCGTCTCTGTTGAGCAGATGTCAATCCTGCCTCGCTTTTGCTTTGTTGCCTCTACCAAGATGATTTCCCGTTTCTCTCTTCACTGGAGCAGGCAGACACAGCCAACGCACATCAAGTGTCAAGAGACACGCTCTGCTGAGCTCAACGCTTGTGCAGATGCACATGTGCGACGAAGTCAACACACGTGCTTGTGGAGAGAAAGAAAGGGACTCCCAGGCGTGTGGAGCGACGGGGAGAAAGAGCGGGCGCTGAGGAACACAGTTTCAAACAGACTGTCTCCACACAAACAGGCACCTGTCTGCAGGTATCCTAGATCTTGATTCTTGAACTTGAGGAAACACGCGTCTGAGCAAAACTCCCAAACGCTTCCAGGAAAGACACAGGCTCTCCCACAAGCACACAAGTGTTTGCCCTCAGCTATAGATCAGGGACAAGCCTGTGAAGAGCAACCAAAGAGCTCGTCCGTCTTTCCCTCAATAGATGGGAGTAGGCGCGCTTGCGGATGTGTGCGTGTGTGTGGCCACGCGTTTGCTTAGGCATCAGTGTGTGAAAAGGTAGGTGCTTTTCTCTAGCTGCGTGTGCGTGCACGTGGTGCTGGGTGCACATCCCTGGGTGCTCGTGGAAAGGTTTCTGCATGGTTTTCGCTGAGGAATCGTGTGTGTGCACATGGACAAAGAGAAGGCGCAGCAACCAGGTTCCAGCGCCGAAGAAGGCAAAAGGCGAGGTTTCCGGCGCTATCTCCTTCTCTCCCCAGAGCTAGTCGCGCAAAGCAAGCCGCTAAGCCGGCGACCGGCAAGAGAGCTACAACGAAGCATGCCGAACGGAGAAAATAGCAGCAGCTCATCTGTTCACACCTTGTTTCTGCCATGTGCTTGAACGCCAAGACGTTCGCGCTTCTGTGAGATGAAAGACGTCCTTCTGCATATGTGGTTGCTCACACCGGTGCACTTGTTAGTGTATCCATTCAGTCCTGGGCTGCGGGGCATTCAGAAGTGGCTCTGTGGAGACGTCTGCATAGAGGCAGCTGTCAGAACACGCACACTCGATTGTTCACCAAAACATATGCAGACGCGTCCTTAGCCTGTAGATTTGGATGCACAGAGTTCCCTGTGTTCGCAAGAGACAAGGGAATCGCGTCTGTGCGCACAGAAGCAATAGCGGACCGTTTCCCTCGGAGTGAACGCGAAAGAGCCGTCTATATACTCGCAGACACGCGAACGTGCCTCAATGCGGTCACAGAGGCAGCAGCTTTTGCACAGATGCTCCTGGTGATTCTGGCACTTTCCAGGCACACTCCTGAAAGTCGCGCACACTGCTGTTCACTCGCTAAACGACCTCTTGGGAAACACGTCTCCGGTCGACGGACCGCTCAGATTGCTTCTCGTGTAACTGTGAACTGTGTCAGCGCAGGGAATCCGTCTCTGTTGAGCAGATGTCAATCCTGCCTCGCTTTTGCTTTGTTGCCTCTACCAAGATGATTTCCCGTTTCTCTCTTCACTGGAGCAGGCAGACACAGCCAACGCACATCAAGTGTCAAGAGACACGCTCTGCTGAGCTCAACGCTTGTGCAGATGCACATGTGCGACGAAGTCAACACACGTGCTTGTGGAGAGAAAGAAAGGGACTCCCAGGCGTGTGGAGCGACGGGGAGAAAGAGCGGGCGCTGAGGAACACAGTTTCAAACAGACTGTCTCCACACAAACAGGCACCTGTCTGCAGGTATCCTAGATCTTGATTCTTGAACTTGAGGAAACACGCGTCTGAGCAAAACTCCCAAACGCTTCCAGGAAAGACACAGGCTCTCCCACAAGCACACAAGTGTTTGCCCTCAGCTATAGATCAGGGACAAGCCTGTGAAGAGCAACCAAAGAGCTCGTCCGTCTTTCCCTCAATAGATGGGAGTAGGCGCGCTTGCGGATGTGTGCGTGTGTGTGGCCACGCGTTTGCTTAGGCATCAGTGTGTGAAAAGGTAGGTGCTTTTCTCTAGCTGCGTGTGCGTGCACGTGGTGCTGGGTGCACATCCCTGGGTGCTCGTGGAAAGGTTTCTGCATGGTTTTCGCTGAGGAATCGTGTGTGTGCACATGGACAAAGAGAAGGCGCAGCAACCAGGTTCCAGCGCCGAAGAAGGCAAAAGGCGAGGTTTCCGGCGCTATCTCCTTCTCTCCCCAGAGCTAGTCGCGCAAAGCAAGCCGCTAAGCCGGCGACCGGCAAGAGAGCTACAACGAAGCATGCCGAACGGAGAAAATAGCAGCAGCTCATCTGTTCACACCTTGTTTCTGCCATGTGCTTGAACGCCAAGACGTTCGCGCTTCTGTGAGATGAAAGACGTCCTTCTGCATATGTGGTTGCTCACACCGGTGCACTTGTTAGTGTATCCATTCAGTCCTGGGCTGCGGGGCATTCAGAAGTGGCTCTGTGGAGACGTCTGCATAGAGGCAGCTGTCAGAACACGCACACTCGATTGTTCACCAAAACATATGCAGACGCGTCCTTAGCCTGTAGATTTGGATGCACAGAGTTCCCTGTGTTCGCAAGAGACAAGGGAATCGCGTCTGTGCGCACAGAAGCAATAGCGGACCGTTTCCCTCGGAGTGAACGCGAAAGAGCCGTCTATATACTCGCAGACACGCGAACGTGCCTCAATGCGGTCACAGAGGCAGCAGCTTTTGCACAGATGCTCCTGGTGATTCTGGCACTTTCCAGGCACACTCCTGAAAGTCGCGCACACTGCTGTTCACTCGCTAAACGACCTCTTGGGAAACACGTCTCCGGTCGACGGACCGCTCAGATTGCTTCTCGTGTAACTGTGAACTGTGTCAGCGCAGGGAATCCGTCTCTGTTGAGCAGATGTCAATCCTGCCTCGCTTTTGCTTTGTTGCCTCTACCAAGATGATTTCCCGTTTCTCTCTTCACTGGAGCAGGCAGACACAGCCAACGCACATCAAGTGTCAAGAGACACGCTCTGCTGAGCTCAACGCTTGTGCAGATGCACATGTGCGACGAAGTCAACACACGTGCTTGTGGAGAGAAAGAAAGGGACTCCCAGGCGTGTGGAGCGACGGGGAGAAAGAGCGGGCGCTGAGGAACACAGTTTCAAACAGACTGTCTCCACACAAACAGGCACCTGTCTGCAGGTATCCTAGATCTTGATTCTTGAACTTGAGGAAACACGCGTCTGAGCAAAACTCCCAAACGCTTCCAGGAAAGACACAGGCTCTCCCACAAGCACACAAGTGTTTGCCCTCAGCTATAGATCAGGGACAAGCCTGTGAAGAGCAACCAAAGAGCTCGTCCGTCTTTCCCTCAATAGATGGGAGTAGGCGCGCTTGCGGATGTGTGCGTGTGTGTGGCCACGCGTTTGCTTAGGCATCAGTGTGTGAAAAGGTAGGTGCTTTTCTCTAGCTGCGTGTGCGTGCACGTGGTGCTGGGTGCACATCCCTGGGTGCTCGTGGAAAGGTTTCTGCATGGTTTTCGCTGAGGAATCGTGTGTGTGCACATGGACAAAGAGAAGGCGCAGCAACCAGGTTCCAGCGCCGAAGAAGGCAAAAGGCGAGGTTTCCGGCGCTATCTCCTTCTCTCCCCAGAGCTAGTCGCGCAAAGCAAGCCGCTAAGCCGGCGACCGGCAAGAGAGCTACAACGAAGCATGCCGAACGGAGAAAATAGCAGCAGCTCATCTGTTCACACCTTGTTTCTGCCATGTGCTTGAACGCCAAGACGTTCGCGCTTCTGTGAGATGAAAGACGTCCTTCTGCATATGTGGTTGCTCACACCGGTGCACTTGTTAGTGTATCCATTCAGTCCTGGGCTGCGGGGCATTCAGAAGTGGCTCTGTGGAGACGTCTGCATAGAGGCAGCTGTCAGAACACGCACACTCGATTGTTCACCAAAACATATGCAGACGCGTCCTTAGCCTGTAGATTTGGATGCACAGAGTTCCCTGTGTTCGCAAGAGACAAGGGAATCGCGTCTGTGCGCACAGAAGCAATAGCGGACCGTTTCCCTCGGAGTGAACGCGAAAGAGCCGTCTATATACTCGCAGACACGCGAACGTGCCTCAATGCGGTCACAGAGGCAGCAGCTTTTGCACAGATGCTCCTGGTGATTCTGGCACTTTCCAGGCACACTCCTGAAAGTCGCGCACACTGCTGTTCACTCGCTAAACGACCTATTGGGAAACACGTCTCCGGTCGACGGACCGCTCAGATTGCTTCTCGTGTAACTGTGAACTGTGTCAGCGCAGGGAATCCGTCTCTGTTGAGCAGATGTCAATCCTGCCTCGCTTTTGCTTTGTTGCCTCTACCAAGATGATTTCCCGTTTCTCTCTTCACTGGAGCAGGCAGACACAGCCAACGCACATCAAGTGTCAAGAGACACGCTCTGCTGAGCTCAACGCTTGTGCAGATGCACATGTGCGACGAAGTCAACACACGTGCTTGTGGAGAGAAAGAAAGGGACTCCCAGGCGTGTGGAGCGACGGGGAGAAAGAGCGGGCGCTGAGGAACACAGTTTCAAACAGACTGTCTCCACACAAACAGGCACCTGTCTGCAGGTATCCTAGATCTTGATTCTTGAACTTGAGGAAACACGCGTCTGAGCAAAACTCCCAAACGCTTCCAGGAAAGACACAGGCTCTCCCACAAGCACACAAGTGTTTGCCCTCAGCTATAGATCAGGGACAAGCCTGTGAAGAGCAACCAAAGAGCTCGTCCGTCTTTCCCTCAATAGATGGGAGTAGGCGCGCTTGCGGATGTGTGCGTGTGTGTGGCCACGCGTTTGCTTAGGCATCAGTGTGTGAAAAGGTAGGTGCTTTTCTCTAGCTGCGTGTGCGTGCACGTGGTGCTGGGTGCACATCCCTGGGTGCTCGTGGAAAGGTTTCTGCATGGTTTTCGCTGAGGAATCGTGTGTGTGCACATGGACAAAGAGAAGGCGCAGCAACCAGGTTCCAGCGCCGAAGAAGGCAAAAGGCGAGGTTTCCGGCGCTATCTCCTTCTCTCCCCAGAGCTAGTCGCGCAAAGCAAGCCGCTAAGCCGGCGACCGGCAAGAGAGCTACAACGAAGCATGCCGAACGGAGAAAATAGCAGCAGCTCATCTGTTCACACCTTGTTTCTGCCATGTGCTTGAACGCCAAGACGTTCGCGCTTCTGTGAGATGAAAGACGTCCTTCTGCATATGTGGTTGCTCACACCGGTGCACTTGTTAGTGTATCCATTCAGTCCTGGGCTGCGGGGCATTCAGAAGTGGCTCTGTGGAGACGTCTGCATAGAGGCAGCTGTCAGAACACGCACACTCGATTGTTCACCAAAACATATGCAGACGCGTCCTTAGCCTGTAGATTTGGATGCACAGAGTTCCCTGTGTTCGCAAGAGACAAGGGAATCGCGTCTGTGCGCACAGAAGCAATAGCGGACCGTTTCCCTCGGAGTGAACGCGAAAGAGCCGTCTATATACTCGCAGACACGCGAACGTGCCTCAATGCGGTCACAGAGGCAGCAGCTTTTGCACAGATGCTCCTGGTGATTCTGGCACTTTCCAGGCACACTCCTGAAAGTCGCGCACACTGCTGTTCACTCGCTAAACGACCTCTTGGGAAACACGTCTCCGGTCGACGGACCGCTCAGATTGCTTCTCGTGTAACTGTGAACTGTGTCAGCGCAGGGAATCCGTCTCTGTTGAGCAGATGTCAATCCTGCCTCGCTTTTGCTTTGTTGCCTCTACCAAGATGATTTCCCGTTTCTCTCTTCACTGGAGCAGGCAGACACAGCCAACGCACATCAAGTGTCAAGAGACACGCTCTGCTGAGCTCAACGCTTGTGCAGATGCACATGTGCGACGAAGTCAACACACGTGCTTGTGGAGAGAAAGAAAGGGACTCCCAGGCGTGTGGAGCGACGGGGAGAAAGAGCGGGCGCTGAGGAACACAGTTTCAAACAGACTGTCTCCACACAAACAGGCACCTGTCTGCAGGTATCCTAGATCTTGATTCTTGAACTTGAGGAAACACGCGTCTGAGCAAAACTCCCAAACGCTTCCAGGAAAGACACAGGCTCTCCCACAAGCACACAAGTGTTTGCCCTCAGCTATAGATCAGGGACAAGCCTGTGAAGAGCAACCAAAGAGCTCGTCCGTCTTTCCCTCAATAGATGGGAGTAGGCGCGCTTGCGGATGTGTGCGTGTGTGTGGCCACGCGTTTGCTTAGGCATCAGTGTGTGAAAAGGTAGGTGCTTTTCTCTAGCTGCGTGTGCGTGCACAGTGGTGCTGGGTGCACATCCCTGGGTGCTCGTGGAAAGGTTTCTGCATGGTTTTCGCTGAGGAATCGTGTGTGTGCACATGGACAAAGAGAAGGCGCAGCAACCAGGTTCCAGCGCCGAAGAAGGCAAAAGGCGAGGTTTCCGGCGCTATCTCCTTCTCTCCCCAGAGCTAGTCGCGCAAAGCAAGCCGCTAAGCCGGCGACCGGCAAGAGAGCTACAACGAAGCATGCCGAACGGAGAAAATAGCAGCAGCTCATCTGTTCACACCTTGTTTCTGCCATGTGCTTGAACGCCAAGACGTTCGCGCTTCTGTGAGATGAAAGACGTCCTTCTGCATATGTGGTTGCTCACACCGGTGCACTTGTTAGTGTATCCATTCAGTCCTGGGCTGCGGGGCATTCAGAAGTGGCTCTGTGGAGACGTCTGCATAGAGGCAGCTGTCAGAACACGCACACTCGATTGTTCACCAAAACATATGCAGACGCGTCCTTAGCCTGTAGATTTGGATGCACAGAGTTCCCTGTGTTCGCAAGAGACAAGGGAATCGCGTCTGTGCGCACAGAAGCAATAGCGGACCGTTTCCCTCGGAGTGAACGCGAAAGAGCCGTCTATATACTCGCAGACACGCGAACGTGCCTCAATGCGGTCACAGAGGCAGCAGCTTTTGCACAGATGCTCCTGGTGATTCTGGCACTTTCCAGGCACACTCCTGAAAGTCGCGCACACTGCTGTTCACTCGCTAAACGACCTCTTGGGAAACACGTCTCCGGTCGACGGACCGCTCAGATTGCTTCTCGTGTAACTGTGAACTGTGTCAGCGCAGGGAATCCGTCTCTGTTGAGCAGATGTCAATCCTGCCTCGCTTTTGCTTTGTTGCCTCTACCAAGATGATTTCCCGTTTCTCTCTTCACTGGAGCAGGCAGACACAGCCAACGCACATCAAGTGTCAAGAGACACGCTCTGCTGAGCTCAACGCTTGTGCAGATGCACATGTGCGACGAAGTCAACACACGTGCTTGTGGAGAGAAAGAAAGGGACTCCCAGGCGTGTGGAGCGACGGGGAGAAAGAGCGGGCGCTGAGGAACACAGTTTCAAACAGACTGTCTCCACACAAACAGGCACCTGTCTGCAGGTATCCTAGATCTTGATTCTTGAACTTGAGGAAACACGCGTCTGAGCAAAACTCCCAAACGCTTCCAGGAAAGACACAGGCTCTCCCACAAGCACACAAGTGTTTGCCCTCAGCTATAGATCAGGGACAAGCCTGTGAAGAGCAACCAAAGAGCTCGTCCGTCTTTCCCTCAATAGATGGGAGTAGGCGCGCTTGCGGATGTGTGCGTGTGTGTGGCCACGCGTTTGCTTAGGCATCAGTGTGTGAAAAGGTAGGTGCTTTTCTCTAGCTGCGTGTGCGTGCACGTGGTGCTGGGTGCACATCCCTGGGTGCTCGTGGAAAGGTTTCTGCATGGTTTTCGCTGAGGAATCGTGTGTGTGCACATGGACAAAGAGAAGGCGCAGCAACCAGGTTCCAGCGCCGAAGAAGGCAAAAGGCGAGGTTTCCGGCGCTATCTCCTTCTCTCCCCAGAGCTAGTCGCGCAAAGCAAGCCGCTAAGCCGGCGACCGGCAAGAGAGCTACAACGAAGCATGCCGAACGGAGAAAATAGCAGCAGCTCATCTGTTCACACCTTGTTTCTGCCATGTGCTTGAACGCCAAGACGTTCGCGCTTCTGTGAGATGAAAGACGTCCTTCTGCATATGTGGTTGCTCACACCGGTGCACTTGTTAGTGTATCCATTCAGTCCTGGGCTGCGGGGCATTCAGAAGTGGCTCTGTGGAGACGTCTGCATAGAGGCAGCTGTCAGAACACGCACACTCGATTGTTCACCAAAACATATGCAGACGCGTCCTTAGCCTGTAGATTTGGATGCACAGAGTTCCCTGTGTTCGCAAGAGACAAGGGAATCGCGTCTGTGCGCACAGAAGCAATAGCGGACCGTTTCCCTCGGAGTGAACGCGAAAGAGCCGTCTATATACTCGCAGACACGCGAACGTGCCTCAATGCGGTCACAGAGGCAGCAGCTTTTGCACAGATGCTCCTGGTGATTCTGGCACTTTCCAGGCACACTCCTGAAAGTCGCGCACACTGCTGTTCACTCGCTAAACGACCTCTTGGGAAACACGTCTCCGGTCGACGGACCGCTCAGATTGCTTCTCGTGTAAGACGGACCGCTCAGATTGCTTCTCGTGTAACTGTGAACTGTGTCAGCGCAGGGAATCCGTCTCTGTTGAGCAGATGTCAATCCTGCCTCGCTTTTGCTTTTGTTGCCTCTACCAAGATGATTTCCCGTTTCTCTCTTCACTGGAGCAGGCAGACACAGCCAACGCACATCAAGTGTCAAGAGACACGCTCTGCTGAGCTCAACGCTTGTGCAGATGCACATGTGCGACGAAGTCAACACACGTGCTTGTGGAGAGAAAGAAAGGGACTCCCAGGCGTGTGGAGCGACGGGGAGAAAGAGCGGGCGCTGAGGAACACAGTTTCAAACAGACTGTCTCCACACAAACAGGCACCTGTCTGCAGGTATCCTAGATCTTGATTCTTGAACTTGAGGAAACACGCGTCTGAGCAAAACTCCCAAACGCTTCCAGGAAAGACACAGGCTCTCCCACAAGCACACAAGTGTTTGCCCTCAGCTATAGATCAGGGACAAGCCTGTGAAGAGCAACCAAAGAGCTCGTCCGTCTTTCTCTCAATAGATGGGAGTAGGCGCGCTTGCGGATGTGTGCGTGTGTGTGGCCACGCGTTTGCTTAGGCATCAGTGTGTGAAAAGGTAGGTGCTTTTCTCTAGCTGCGTGTGCGTGCACGTGGTGCTGGGTGCACATCCCTGGGTGCTCGTGGAAAGGTTTCTGCATGGTTTTCGCTGAGGAATCGTGTGTGTGCACATGGACAAAGAGAAGGCGCAGCAACCAGGTTCCAGCGCCGAAGAAGGCAAAAGGCGAGGTTTCCGGCGCTATCTCCTTCTCTCCCCAGAGCTAGTCGCGCAAAGCAAGCCGCTAAGCCGGCGACCGGCAAGAGAGCTACAACGAAGCATGCCGAACGGAGAAAATAGCAGCAGCTCATCTGTTCACACCTTGTTTCTGCCATGTGCTTGAACGCCAAGACGTTCGCGCTTCTGTGAGATGAAAGACGTCCTTCTGCATATGTGGTTGCTCACACCGGTGCACTTGTTAGTGTATCCATTCAGTCCTGGGCTGCGGGGCATTCAGAAGTGGCTCTGTGGAGACGTCTGCATAGAGGCAGCTGTCAGAACACGCACACTCGATTGTTCACCAAAACATATGCAGACGCGTCCTTAGCCTGTAGATTTGGATGCACAGAGTTCCCTGTGTTCGCAAGAGACAAGGGAATCGCGTCTGTGCGCACAGAAGCAATAGCGGACCGTTTCCCTCGGAGTGAACGCGAAAGAGCCGTCTATATACTCGCAGACACGCGAACGTGCCTCAATGCGGTCACAGAGGCAGCAGCTTTTGCACAGATGCTCCTGGTGATTCTGGCACTTTCCAGGCACACTCCTGAAAGTCGCGCACACTGCTGTTCACTCGCTAAACGACCTCTTGGGAAACACGTCTCCGGTCGACGGACCGCTCAGATTGCTTCTCGTGTAACTGTGAACTGTGTCAGCGCAGGGAATCCGTCTCTGTTGAGCAGATGTCAATCCTGCCTCGCTTTTGCTTTGTTGCCTCTACCAAGATGATTTCCCGTTTCTCTCTTCACTGGAGCAGGCAGACACAGCCAACGCACATCAAGTGTCAAGAGACACGCTCTGCTGAGCTCAACGCTTGTGCAGATGCACATGTGCGACGAAGTCAACACACGTGCTTGTGGAGAGAAAGAAAGGGACTCCCAGGCGTGTGGAGCGACGGGGAGAAAGAGCGGGCGCTGAGGAACACAGTTTCAAACAGACTGTCTCCACACAAACAGGCACCTGTCTGCAGGTATCCTAGATCTTGATTCTTGAACTTGAGGAAACACGCGTCTGAGCAAAACTCCCAAACGCTTCCAGGAAAGACACAGGCTCTCCCACAAGCACACAAGTGTTTGCCCTCAGCTATAGATCAGGGACAAGCCTGTGAAGAGCAACCAAAGAGCTCGTCCGTCTTTCCCTCAATAGATGGGAGTAGGCGCGCTTGCGGATGTGTGCGTGTGTGTGGCCACGCGTTTGCTTAGGCATCAGTGTGTGAAAAGGTAGGTGCTTTTCTCTAGCTGCGTGTGCGTGCACGTGGTGCTGGGTGCACATCCCTGGGTGCTCGTGGAAAGGTTTCTGCATGGTTTTCGCTGAGGAATCGTGTGTGTGCACATGGACAAAGAGAAGGCGCAGCAACCAGGTTCCAGCGCCGAAGAAGGCAAAAGGCGAGGTTTCCGGCGCTATCTCCTTCTCTCCCCAGAGCTAGTCGCGCAAAGCAAGCCGCTAAGCCGGCGACCGGCAAGAGAGCTACAACGAAGCATGCCGAACGGAGAAAATAGCAGCAGCTCATCTGTTCACACCTTGTTTCTGCCATGTGCTTGAACGCCAAGACGTTCGCGCTTCTGTGAGATGAAAGACGTCCTTCTGCATATGTGGTTGCTCACACCGGTGCACTTGTTAGTGTATCCATTCAGTCCTGGGCTGCGGGGCATTCAGAAGTGGCTCTGTGGAGACGTCTGCATAGAGGCAGCTGTCAGAACACGCACACTCGATTGTTCACCAAAACATATGCAGACGCGTCCTTAGCCTGTAGATTTGGATGCACAGAGTTCCCTGTGTTCGCAAGAGACAAGGGAATCGCGTCTGTGCGCACAGAAGCAATAGCGGACCGTTTCCCTCGGAGTGAACGCGAAAGAGCCGTCTATATACTCGCAGACACGCGAACGTGCCTCAATGCGGTCACAGAGGCAGCAGCTTTTGCACAGATGCTCCTGGTGATTCTGGCACTTTCCAGGCACACTCCTGAAAGTCGCGCACACTGCTGTTCACTCGCTAAACGACCTCTTGGGAAACACGTCTCCGGTCGACGGACCGCTCAGATTGCTTCTCGTGTAACTGTGAACTGTGTCAGCGCAGGGAATCCGTCTCTGTTGAGCAGATGTCAATCCTGCCTCGCTTTTGCTTTGTTGCCTCTACCAAGATGATTTCCCGTTTCTCTCTTCACTGGAGCAGGCAGACACAGCCAACGCACATCAAGTGTCAAGAGACACGCTCTGCTGAGCTCAACGCTTGTGCAGATGCACATGTGCGACGAAGTCAACACACGTGCTTGTGGAGAGAAAGAAAGGGACTCCCAGGCGTGTGGAGCGACGGGGAGAAAGAGCGGGCGCTGAGGAACACAGTTTCAAACAGACTGTCTCCACACAAACAGGCACCTGTCTGCAGGTATCCTAGATCTTGATTCTTGAACTTGAGGAAACACGCGTCTGAGCAAAACTCCCAAACGCTTCCAGGAAAGACACAGGCTCTCCCACAAGCACACAAGTGTTTGCCCTCAGCTATAGATCAGGGACAAGCCTGTGAAGAGCAACCAAAGAGCTCGTCCGTCTTTCCCTCAATAGATGGGAGTAGGCGCGCTTGCGGATGTGTGCGTGTGTGTGGCCACGCGTTTGCTTAGGCATCAGTGTGTGAAAAGGTAGGTGCTTTTCTCTAGCTGCGTGTGCGTGCACGTGGTGCTGGGTGCACATCCCTGGGTGCTCGTGGAAAGGTTTCTGCATGGTTTTCGCTGAGGAATCGTGTGTGTGCACATGGACAAAGAGAAGGCGCAGCAACCAGGTTCCAGCGCCGAAGAAGGCAAAAGGCGAGGTTTCCGGCGCTATCTCCTTCTCTCCCCAGAGCTAGTCGCGCAAAGCAAGCCGCTAAGCCGGCGACCGGCAAGAGAGCTACAACGAAGCATGCCGAACGGAGAAAATAGCAGCAGCTCATCTGTTCACACCTTGTTTCTGCCATGTGCTTGAACGCCAAGACGTTCGCGCTTCTGTGAGATGAAAGACGTCCTTCTGCATATGTGGTTGCTCACACCGGTGCACTTGTTAGTGTATCCATTCAGTCCTGGGCTGCGGGGCATTCAGAAGTGGCTCTGTGGAGACGTCTGCATAGAGGCAGCTGTCAGAACACGCACACTCGATTGTTCACCAAAACATATGCAGACGCGTCCTTAGCCTGTAGATTTGGATGCACAGAGTTCCCTGTGTTCGCAAGAGACAAGGGAATCGCGTCTGTACGCACAGAAGCAATAGCGGACCGTTTCCCTCGGAGTGAACGCGAAAGAGCCGTCTATATACTCGCAGACACGGGAACGTGCCTCAATGCGGTCACAGAGGCAGCAGCTTTTGCACAGATGCTCCTGGTGATTCTGGCACTTTCCAGGCACACTCCTGAAAGTCGCGCACACTGCTGTTCACTCGCTAAACGACCTCTTGGGAAACACGTCTCCGGTCGACGGACCGCTCAGATTGCTTCTCGTGTAACTGTGAACTGTGTCAGCGCAGGGAATCCGTCTCTGTTGAGCAGATGTCAATCCTGCCTCGCTTTTGCTTTGTTGCCTCTACCAAGATGATTTCCCGTTTCTCTCTTCACTGGAGCAGGCAGACACAGCCAACGCACATCAAGTGTCAAGAGACACGCTCTGCTGAGCTCAACGCTTGTGCAGATGCACATGTGCGACGAAGTCAACACACGTGCTTGTGGAGAGAAAGAAAGGGACTCCCAGGCGTGTGGAGCGACGGGGAGAAAGAGCGGGCGCTGAGGAACACAGTTTCAAACAGACTGTCTCCACACAAACAGGCACCTGTCTGCAGGTATCCTAGATCTTGATTCTTGAACTTGAGGAAACACGCGTCTGAGCAAAACTCCCAAACGCTTCCAGGAAAGACACAGGCTCTCCCACAAGCACACAAGTGTTTGCCCTCAGCTATAGATCAGGGACAAGCCTGTGAAGAGATGCCCTGCTATTCTTTCGCCTTATGGCATCATGTGTTTCGTTCCTCTTGGAGATCGATTGTTAAAGGTCTTTCCTCGGGCGACTGTGAAGCATTTGCCAGCGGAGGAGAAGTAGCACGGAGCAGCATTCAGTACTGCCTACGAGTGTCTTTGCTACCCTACTAGCGGAGCTCCAAGAACAGGCACACATCTTCAGCTACCTTCCAAATGTGGATTCCCCTGCAGCCCCGTAGGCGGGCGTGCAGTACGCCAACCGTCAACGGACGTTTTTCCCCTCAAGCCTGTCAGGACGTTGCTCGTCCGTCTTTCCCTCAATAGATGGGAGTAGGCGCGCTTGCGGATGTGTGCGTGTGTGTGGCCACGCGTTTGCTTAGGCATCAGTGTGTGAAAAGGTAGGTGCTTTTCTCTAGCTGCGTGTGCGTGCACGTGGTGCTGGGTGCACATCCCTGGGTGCTCGTGGAAAGGTTTCTGCATGGTTTTCGCTGAGGAATCGTGTGTGTGCACATGGACAAAGAGAAGGCGCAGCAACCAGGTTCCAGCGCCGAAGAAGGCAAAAGGCGAGGTTTCCGGCGCTATCTCCTTCTCTCCCCAGAGCTAGTCGCGCAAAGCAAGCCGCTAAGCCGGCGACCGGCAAGAGAGCTACAACGAAGCATGCCGAACGGAGAAAATAGCAGCAGCTCATCTGTTCACACCTTGTTTCTGCCATGTGCTTGAACGCCAAGACGTTCGCGCTTCTGTGAGATGAAAGACGTCCTTCTGCATATGTGGTTGCTCACACCGGTGCACTTGTTAGTGTATCCATTCAGTCCTGGGCTGCGGGGCATTCAGAAGTGGCTCTGTGGAGACGTCTGCATAGAGGCAGCTGTCAGAACACGCACACTCGATTGTTCACCAAAACATATGCAGACGCGTCCTTAGCCTGTAGATTTGGATGCACAGAGTTCCCTGTGTTCGCAAGAGACAAGGGAATCGCGTCTGTGCGCACAGAAGCAATAGCGGACCGTTTCCCTCGGAGTGAACGCGAAAGAGCCGTCTATATACTCGCAGACACGCGAACGTGCCTCAATGCGGTCACAGAGGCAGCAGCTTTTGCACAGATGCTCCTGGTGATTCTGGCACTTTCCAGGCACACTCCTGAAAGTCGCGCACACTGCTGTTCACTCGCTAAACGACCTCTTGGGAAACACGTCTCCGGTCGACGGACCGCTCAGATTGCTTCTCGTGTAACTGTGAACTGTGTCAGCGCAGGGAATCCGTCTCTGTTGAGCAGATGTCAATCCTGCCTCGCTTTTGCTTTGTTGCCTCTACCAAGATGATTTCCCGTTTCTCTCTTCACTGGAGCAGGCAGACACAGCCAACGCACATCAAGTGTCAAGAGACACGCTCTGCTGAGCTCAACGCTTGTGCAGATGCACATGTGCGACGAAGTCAACACACGTGCTTGTGGAGAGAAAGAAAGGGACTCCCAGGCGTGTGGAGCGACGGGGAGAAAGAGCGGGCGCTGAGGAACACAGTTTCAAACAGACTGTCTCCACACAAACAGGCACCTGTCTGCAGGTATCCTAGATCTTGATTCTTGAACTTGAGGAAACACGCGTCTGAGCAAAACTCCCAAACGCTTCCAGGAAAGACACAGGCTCTCCCACAAGCACACAAGTGTTTGCCCTCAGCTATAGATCAGGGACAAGCCTGTGAAGAGCAACCAAAGAGCTCGTCCGTCTTTCCCTCAATAGATGGGAGTAGGCGCGCTTGCGGATGTGTGCGTGTGTGTGGCCACGCGTTTGCTTAGGCATCAGTGTGTGAAAAGGTAGGTGCTTTTCTCTAGCTGCGTGTGCGTGCACGTGGTGCTGGGTGCACATCCCTGGGTGCTCGTGGAAAGGTTTCTGCATGGTTTTCGCTGAGGAATCGTGTGTGTGCACATGGACAAAGAGAAGGCGCAGCAACCAGGTTCCAGCGCCGAAGAAGGCAAAAGGCGAGGTTTCCGGCGCTATCTCCTTCTCTCCCCAGAGCTAGTCGCGCAAAGCAAGCCGCTAAGCCGGCGACCGGCAAGAGAGCTACAACGAAGCATGCCGAACGGAGAAAATAGCAGCAGCTCATCTGTTCACACCTTGTTTCTGCCATGTGCTTGAACGCCAAGACGTTCGCGCTTCTGTGAGATGAAAGACGTCCTTCTGCATATGTGGTTGCTCACACCGGTGCACTTGTTAGTGTATCCATTCAGTCCTGGGCTGCGGGGCATTCAGAAGTGGCTCTGTGGAGACGTCTGCATAGAGGCAGCTGTCAGAACACGCACACTCGATTGTTCACCAAAACATATGCAGACGCGTCCTTAGCCTGTAGATTTGGATGCACAGAGTTCCCTGTGTTCGCAAGAGACAAGGGAATCGCGTCTGTGCGCACAGAAGCAATAGCGGACCGTTTCCCTCGGAGTGAACGCGAAAGAGCCGTCTATATACTCGCAGACACGCGAACGTGCCTCAATGCGGTCACAGAGGCAGCAGCTTTTGCACAGATGCTCCTGGTGATTCTGGCACTTTCCAGGCACACTCCTGAAAGTCGCGCACACTGCTGTTCACTCGCTAAACGACCTCTTGGGAAACACGTCTCCGGTCGACGGACCGCTCAGATTGCTTCTCGTGTAACTGTGAACTGTGTCAGCGCAGGGAATCCGTCTCTGTTGAGCAGATGTCAATCCTGCCTCGCTTTTGCTTTGTTGCCTCTACCAAGATGATTTCCCGTTTCTCTCTTCACTGGAGCAGGCAGACACAGCCAACGCACATCAAGTGTCAAGAGACACGCTCTGCTGAGCTCAACGCTTGTGCAGATGCACATGTGCGACGAAGTCAACACACGTGCTTGTGGAGAGAAAGAAAGGGACTCCCAGGCGTGTGGAGCGACGGGGAGAAAGAGCGGGCGCTGAGGAACACAGTTTCAAACAGACTGTCTCCACACAAACAGGCACCTGTCTGCAGGTATCCTAGATCTTGATTCTTGAACTTGAGGAAACACGCGTCTGAGCAAAACTCCCAAACGCTTCCAGGAAAGACACAGGCTCTCCCACAAGCACACAAGTGTTTGCCCTCAGCTATAGATCAGGGACAAGCCTGTGAAGAGCAACCAAAGAGCTCGTCCGTCTTTCCCTCAATAGATGGGAGTAGGCGCGCTTGCGGATGTGTGCGTGTGTGTGGCCACGCGTTTGCTTAGGCATCAGTGTGTGAAAAGGTAGGTGCTTTTCTCTAGCTGCGTGTGCGTGCACGTGGTGCTGGGTGCACATCCCTGGGTGCTCGTGGAAAGGTTTCTGCATGGTTTTCGCTGAGGAATCGTGTGTGTGCACATGGACAAAGAGAAGGCGCAGCAACCAGGTTCCAGCGCCGAAGAAGGCAAAAGGCGAGGTTTCCGGCGCTATCTCCTTCTCTCCCCAGAGCTAGTCGCGCAAAGCAAGCCGCTAAGCCGGCGACCGGCAAGAGAGCTACAACGAAGCATGCCGAACGGAGAAAATAGCAGCAGCTCATCTGTTCACACCTTGTTTCTGCCATGTGCTTGAACGCCAAGACGTTCGCGCTTCTGTGAGATGAAAGACGTCCTTCTGCATATGTGGTTGCTCACACCGGTGCACTTGTTAGTGTATCCATTCAGTCCTGGGCTGCGGGGCATTCAGAAGTGGCTCTGTGGAGACGTCTGCATAGAGGCAGCTGTCAGAACACGCACACTCGATTGTTCACCAAAACATATGCAGACGCGTCCTTAGCCTGTAGATTTGGATGCACAGAGTTCCCTGTGTTCGCAAGAGACAAGGGAATCGCGTCTGTGCGCACAGAAGCAATAGCGGACCGTTTCCCTCGGAGTGAACGCGAAAGAGCCGTCTATATACTCGCAGACACGCGAACGTGCCTCAATGCGGTCACAGAGGCAGCAGCTTTTGCACAGATGCTCCTGGTGATTCTGGCACTTTCCAGGCACACTCCTGAAAGTCGCGCACACTGCTGTTCACTCGCTAAACGACCTCTTGGGAAACACGTCTCCGGTCGACGGACCGCTCAGATTGCTTCTCGTGTAACTGTGAACTGTGTCAGCGCAGGGAATCCGTCTCTGTTGAGCAGATGTCAATCCTGCCTCGCTTTTGCTTTGTTGCCTCTACCAAGATGATTTCCCGTTTCTCTCTTCACTGGAGCAGGCAGACACAGCCAACGCACATCAAGTGTCAAGAGACACGCTCTGCTGAGCTCAACGCTTGTGCAGATGCACATGTGCGACGAAGTCAACACACGTGCTTGTGGAGAGAAAGAAAGGGACTCCCAGGCGTGTGGAGCGACGGGGAGAAAGAGCGGGCGCTGAGGAACACAGTTTCAAACAGACTGTCTCCACACAAACAGGCACCTGTCTGCAGGTATCCTAGATCTTGATTCTTGAACTTGAGGAAACACGCGTCTGAGCAAAACTCCCAAACGCTTCCAGGAAAGACACAGGCTCTCCCACAAGCACACAAGTGTTTGCCCTCAGCTATAGATCAGGGACAAGCCTGTGAAGAGCAACCAAAGAGCTCGTCCGTCTTTCCCTCAATAGATGGGAGTAGGCGCGCTTGCGGATGTGTGCGTGTGTGTGGCCACGCGTTTGCTTAGGCATCAGTGTGTGAAAAGGTAGGTGCTTTTCTCTAGCTGCGTGTGCGTGCACGTGGTGCTGGGTGCACATCCCTGGGTGCTCGTGGAAAGGTTTCTGCATGGTTTTCGCTGAGGAATCGTGTGTGTGCACATGGACAAAGAGAAGGCGCAGCAACCAGGTTCCAGCGCCGAAGAAGGCAAAAGGCGAGGTTTCCGGCGCTATCTCCTTCTCTCCCCAGAGCTAGTCGCGCAAAGCAAGCCGCTAAGCCGGCGACCGGCAAGAGAGCTACAACGAAGCATGCCGAACGGAGAAAATAGCAGCAGCTCATCTGTTCACACCTTGTTTCTGCCATGTGCTTGAACGCCAAGACGTTCGCGCTTCTGTGAGATGAAAGACGTCCTTCTGCATATGTGGTTGCTCACACCGGTGCACTTGTTAGTGTATCCATTCAGTCCTGGGCTGCGGGGCATTCAGAAGTGGCTCTGTGGAGACGTCTGCATAGAGGCAGCTGTCAGAACACGCACACTCGATTGTTCACCAAAACATATGCAGACGCGTCCTTAGCCTGTAGATTTGGATGCACAGAGTTCCCTGTGTTCGCAAGAGACAAGGGAATCGCGTCTGTACGCACAGAAGCAATAGCGGACCGTTTCCCTCGGAGTGAACGCGAAAGAGCCGTCTATATACTCGCAGACACGGGAACGTGCCTCAATGCGGTCACAGAGGCAGCAGCTTTTGCACAGATGCTCCTGGTGATTCTGGCACTTTCCAGGCACACTCCTGAAAGTCGCGCACACTGCTGTTCACTCGCTAAACGACCTCTTGGGAAACACGTCTCCGGTCGACGGACCGCTCAGATTGCTTCTCGTGTAACTGTGAACTGTGTCAGCGCAGGGAATCCGTCTCTGTTGAGCAGATGTCAATCCTGCCTCGCTTTTGCTTTGTTGCCTCTACCAAGATGATTTCCCGTTTCTCTCTTCACTGGAGCAGGCAGACACAGCCAACGCACATCAAGTGTCAAGAGACACGCTCTGCTGAGCTCAACGCTTGTGCAGATGCACATGTGCGACGAAGTCAACACACGTGCTTGTGGAGAGAAAGAAAGGGACTCCCAGGCGTGTGGAGCGACGGGGAGAAAGAGCGGGCGCTGAGGAACACAGTTTCAAACAGACTGTCTCCACACAAACAGGCACCTGTCTGCAGGTATCCTAGATCTTGATTCTTGAACTTGAGGAAACACGCGTCTGAGCAAAACTCCCAAACGCTTCCAGGAAAGACACAGGCTCTCCCACAAGCACACAAGTGTTTGCCCTCAGCTATAGATCAGGGACAAGCCTGTGAAGAGATGCCCTGCTATTCTTTCGCCTTATGGCATCATGTGTTTCGTTCCTCTTGGAGATCGATTGTTAAAGGTCTTTCCTCGGGCGACTGTGAAGCATTTGCCAGCGGAGGAGAAGTAGCACGGAGCAGCATTCAGTACTGCCTACGAGTGTCTTTGCTACCCTACTAGCGGAGCTCCAAGAACAGGCACACATCTTCAGCTACCTTCCAAATGTGGATTCCCCTGCAGCCCCGTAGGCGGGCGTGCAGTACGCCAACCGTCAACGGACGTTTTTCCCCTCAAGCCTGTCAGGACGTTGCTCGTCCGTCTTTCCCTCAATAGATGGGAGTAGGCGCGCTTGCGGATGTGTGCGTGTGTGTGGCCACGCGTTTGCTTAGGCATCAGTGTGTGAAAAGGTAGGTGCTTTTCTCTAGCTGCGTGTGCGTGCACGTGGTGCTGGGTGCACATCCCTGGGTGCTCGTGGAAAGGTTTCTGCATGGTTTTCGCTGAGGAATCGTGTGTGTGCACATGGACAAAGAGAAGGCGCAGCAACCAGGTTCCAGCGCCGAAGAAGGCAAAAGGCGAGGTTTCCGGCGCTATCTCCTTCTCTCCCCAGAGCTAGTCGCGCAAAGCAAGCCGCTAAGCCGGCGACCGGCAAGAGAGCTACAACGAAGCATGCCGAACGGAGAAAATAGCAGCAGCTCATCTGTTCACACCTTGTTTCTGCCATGTGCTTGAACGCCAAGACGTTCGCGCTTCTGTGAGATGAAAGACGTCCTTCTGCATATGTGGTTGCTCACACCGGTGCACTTGTTAGTGTATCCATTCAGTCCTGGGCTGCGGGGCATTCAGAAGTGGCTCTGTGGAGACGTCTGCATAGAGGCAGCTGTCAGAACACGCACACTCGATTGTTCACCAAAACATATGCAGACGCGTCCTTAGCCTGTAGATTTGGATGCACAGAGTTCCCTGTGTTCGCAAGAGACAAGGGAATCGCGTCTGTGCGCACAGAAGCAATAGCGGACCGTTTCCCTCGGAGTGAACGCGAAAGAGCCGTCTATATACTCGCAGACACGCGAACGTGCCTCAATGCGGTCACAGAGGCAGCAGCTTTTGCACAGATGCTCCTGGTGATTCTGGCACTTTCCAGGCACACTCCTGAAAGTCGCGCACACTGCTGTTCACTCGCTAAACGACCTCTTGGGAAACACGTCTCCGGTCGACGGACCGCTCAGATTGCTTCTCGTGTAACTGTGAACTGTGTCAGCGCAGGGAATCCGTCTCTGTTGAGCAGATGTCAATCCTGCCTCGCTTTTGCTTTGTTGCCTCTACCAAGATGATTTCCCGTTTCTCTCTTCACTGGAGCAGGCAGACACAGCCAACGCACATCAAGTGTCAAGAGACACGCTCTGCTGAGCTCAACGCTTGTGCAGATGCACATGTGCGACGAAGTCAACACACGTGCTTGTGGAGAGAAAGAAAGGGACTCCCAGGCGTGTGGAGCGACGGGGAGAAAGAGCGGGCGCTGAGGAACACAGTTTCAAACAGACTGTCTCCACACAAACAGGCACCTGTCTGCAGGTATCCTAGATCTTGATTCTTGAACTTGAGGAAACACGCGTCTGAGCAAAACTCCCAAACGCTTCCAGGAAAGACACAGGCTCTCCCACAAGCACACAAGTGTTTGCCCTCAGCTATAGATCAGGGACAAGCCTGTGAAGAGCAACCAAAGAGCTCGTCCGTCTTTCCCTCAATAGATGGGAGTAGGCGCGCTTGCGGATGTGTGCGTGTGTGTGGCCACGCGTTTGCTTAGGCATCAGTGTGTGAAAAGGTAGGTGCTTTTCTCTAGCTGCGTGTGCGTGCACGTGGTGCTGGGTGCACATCCCTGGGTGCTCGTGGAAAGGTTTCTGCATGGTTTTCGCTGAGGAATCGTGTGTGTGCACATGGACAAAGAGAAGGCGCAGCAACCAGGTTCCAGCGCCGAAGAAGGCAAAAGGCGAGGTTTCCGGCGCTATCTCCTTCTCTCCCCAGAGCTAGTCGCGCAAAGCAAGCCGCTAAGCCGGCGACCGGCAAGAGAGCTACAACGAAGCATGCCGAACGGAGAAAATAGCAGCAGCTCATCTGTTCACACCTTGTTTCTGCCATGTGCTTGAACGCCAAGACGTTCGCGCTTCTGTGAGATGAAAGACGTCCTTCTGCATATGTGGTTGCTCACACCGGTGCACTTGTTAGTGTATCCATTCAGTCCTGGGCTGCGGGGCATTCAGAAGTGGCTCTGTGGAGACGTCTGCATAGAGGCAGCTGTCAGAACACGCACACTCGATTGTTCACCAAAACATATGCAGACGCGTCCTTAGCCTGTAGATTTGGATGCACAGAGTTCCCTGTGTTCGCAAGAGACAAGGGAATCGCGTCTGTGCGCACAGAAGCAATAGCGGACCGTTTCCCTCGGAGTGAACGCGAAAGAGCCGTCTATATACTCGCAGACACGCGAACGTGCCTCAATGCGGTCACAGAGGCAGCAGCTTTTGCACAGATGCTCCTGGTGATTCTGGCACTTTCCAGGCACACTCCTGAAAGTCGCGCACACTGCTGTTCACTCGCTAAACGACCTCTTGGGAAACACGTCTCCGGTCGACGGACCGCTCAGATTGCTTCTCGTGTAACTGTGAACTGTGTCAGCGCAGGGAATCCGTCTCTGTTGAGCAGATGTCAATCCTGCCTCGCTTTTGCTTTGTTGCCTCTACCAAGATGATTTCCCGTTTCTCTCTTCACTGGAGCAGGCAGACACAGCCAACGCACATCAAGTGTCAAGAGACACGCTCTGCTGAGCTCAACGCTTGTGCAGATGCACATGTGCGACGAAGTCAACACACGTGCTTGTGGAGAGAAAGAAAGGGACTCCCAGGCGTGTGGAGCGACGGGGAGAAAGAGCGGGCGCTGAGGAACACAGTTTCAAACAGACTGTCTCCACACAAACAGGCACCTGTCTGCAGGTATCCTAGATCTTGATTCTTGAACTTGAGGAAACACGCGTCTGAGCAAAACTCCCAAACGCTTCCAGGAAAGACACAGGCTCTCCCACAAGCACACAAGTGTTTGCCCTCAGCTATAGATCAGGGACAAGCCTGTGAAGAGCAACCAAAGAGCTCGTCCGTCTTTCCCTCAATAGATGGGAGTAGGCGCGCTTGCGGATGTGTGCGTATGTGTGGCCACGCGTTTGCTTAGGCATCAGTGTGTGAAAAGGTAGGTGCTTTTCTCTAGCTGCGTGTGCGTGCACGTGGTGCTGGGTGCACATCCCTGGGTGCTCGTGGAAAGGTTTCTGCATGGTTTTCGCTGAGGAATCGTGTGTGTGCACATGGACAAAGAGAAGGCGCAGCAACCAGGTTCCAGCGCCGAAGAAGGCAAAAGGCGAGGTTTCCGGCGCTATCTCCTTCTCTCCCCAGAGCTAGTCGCGCAAAGCAAGCCGCTAAGCCGGCGACCGGCAAGAGAGCTACAACGAAGCATGCCGAACGGAGAAAATAGCAGCAGCTCATCTGTTCACACCTTGTTTCTGCCATGTGCTTGAACGCCAAGACGTTCGCGCTTCTGTGAGATGAAAGACGTCCTTCTGCATATGTGGTTGCTCACACCGGTGCACTTGTTAGTGTATCCATTCAGTCCTGGGCTGCGGGGCATTCAGAAGTGGCTCTGTGGAGACGTCTGCATAGAGGCAGCTGTCAGAACACGCACACTCGATTGTTCACCAAAACATACGCAGACGCGTCCTTAGCCTGTAGATTTGGATGCACAGAGTTCCCTGTGTTCGCAAGAGACAAGGGAATCGCGTCTGTGCGCACAGAAGCAATAGCGGACCGTTTCCCTCGGAGTGAACGCGAAAGAGCCGTCTATATACTCGCAGACACGCGAACGTGCCTCAATGCGGTCACAGAGGCAGCAGCTTTTGCACAGATGCTCCTGGTGATTCTGGCACTTTCCAGGCACACTCCTGAAAGTCGCGCACACTGCTGTTCACTCGCTAAACGACCTCTTGGGAAACACGTCTCCGGTCGACGGACCGCTCAGATTGCTTCTCGTGTAACTGTGAACTGTGTCAGCGCAGGGAATCCGTCTCTGTTGAGCAGATGTCAATCCTGCCTCGCTTTTGCTTTGTTGCCTCTACCAAGATGATTTCCCGTTTCTCTCTTCACTGGAGCAGGCAGACACAGCCAACGCACATCAAGTGTCAAGAGACACGCTCTGCTGAGCTCAACGCTTGTGCAGATGCACATGTGCGACGAAGTCAAGACACGTGCTTGTGGAGAGAAAGAAAGGGACTCCCAGGCGTGTGGAGCGACGGGGAGAAAGAGCGGGCGCTGAGGAACACAGTTTCAAACAGACTGTCTCCACACAAACAGGCACCTGTCTGCAGGTATCCTAGATCTTGATTCTTGAACTTGAGGAAACACGCGTCTGAGCAAAACTCCCAAACGCTTCCAGGAAAGACACAGGCTCTCCCACAAGCACACAAGTGTTTGCCCTCAGCTATAGATCAGGGACAAGCCTGTGAAGAGCAACCAAAGAGCTCGTCCGTCTTTCCCTCAATAGATGGGAGTAGGCGCGCTTGCGGATGTGTGCGTGTGTGTGGCCACGCGTTTGCTTAGGCATCAGTGTGTGAAAAGGTAGGTGCTTTTCTCTAGCTGCGTGTGCGTGCACGTGGTGCTGGGTGCACATCCCTGGGTGCTCGTGGAAAGGTTTCTGCATGGTTTTCGCTGAGGAATCGTGTGTGTGCACATGGACAAAGAGAAGGCGCAGCAACCAGGTTCCAGCGCCGAAGAAGGCAAAAGGCGAGGTTTCCGGCGCTATCTCCTTCTCTCCCCAGAGCTAGTCGCGCAAAGCAAGCCGCTAAGCCGGCGACCGGCAAGAGAGCTACAACGAAGCATGCCGAACGGAGAAAATAGCAGCAGCTCATCTGTTCACACCTTGTTTCTGCCATGTGCTTGAACGCCAAGACGTTCGCGCTTCTGTGAGATGAAAGACGTCCTTCTGCATATGTGGTTGCTCACACCGGTGCACTTGTTAGTGTATCCATTCAGTCCTGGGCTGCGGGGCATTCAGAAGTGGCTCTGTGGAGACGTCTGCATAGAGGCAGCTGTCAGAACACGCACACTCGATTGTTCACCAAAACATATGCAGACGCGTCCTTAGCCTGTAGATTTGGATGCACAGAGTTCCCTGTGTTCGCAAGAGACAAGGGAATCGCGTCTGTGCGCACAGAAGCAATAGCGGACCGTTTCCCTCGGAGTGAACGCGAAAGAGCCGTCTATATACTCGCAGACACGCGAACGTGCCTCAATGCGGTCACAGAGGCAGCAGCTTTTGCACAGATGCTCCTGGTGATTCTGGCACTTTCCAGGCACACTCCTGAAAGTCGCGCACACTGCTGTTCACTCGCTAAACGACCTCTTGGGAAACACGTCTCCGGTCGACGGACCGCTCAGATTGCTTCTCGTGTAACTGTGAACTGTGTCAGCGCAGGGAATCCGTCTCTGTTGAGCAGATGTCAATCCTGCCTCGCTTTTGCTTTGTTGCCTCTACCAAGATGATTTCCCGTTTCTCTCTTCACTGGAGCAGGCAGACACAGCCAACGCACATCAAGTGTCAAGAGACACGCTCTGCTGAGCTCAACGCTTGTGCAGATGCACATGTGCGACGAAGTCAACACACGTGCTTGTGGAGAGAAAGAAAGGGACTCCCAGGCGTGTGGAGCGACGGGGAGAAAGAGCGGGCGCTGAGGAACACAGTTTCAAACAGACTGTCTCCACACAAACAGGCACCTGTCTGCAGGTATCCTAGATCTTGATTCTTGAACTTGAGGAAACACGCGTCTGAGCAAAACTCCCAAACGCTTCCAGGAAAGACACAGGCTCTCCCACAAGCACACAAGTGTTTGCCCTCAGCTATAGATCAGGGACAAGCCTGTGAAGAGCAACCAAAGAGCTCGTCCGTCTTTCCCTCAATAGATGGGAGTAGGCGCGCTTGCGGATGTGTGCGTGTGTGTGGCCACGCGTTTGCTTAGGCATCAGTGTGTGAAAAGGTAGGTGCTTTTCTCTAGCTGCGTGTGCGTGCACGTGGTGCTGGGTGCACATCCCTGGGTGCTCGTGGAAAGGTTTCTGCATGGTTTTCGCTGAGGAATCGTGTGTGTGCACATGGACAAAGAGAAGGCGCAGCAACCAGGTTCCAGCGCCGAAGAAGGCAAAAGGCGAGGTTTCCGGCGCTATCTCCTTCTCTCCCCAGAGCTAGTCGCGCAAAGCAAGCCGCTAAGCCGGCGACCGGCAAGAGAGCTACAACGAAGCATGCCGAACGGAGAAAATAGCAGCAGCTCATCTGTTCACACCTTGTTTCTGCCATGTGCTTGAACGCCAAGACGTTCGCGCTTCTGTGAGATGAAAGACGTCCTTCTGCATATGTGGTTGCTCACACCGGTGCACTTGTTAGTGTATCCATTCAGTCCTGGGCTGCGGGGCATTCAGAAGTGGCTCTGTGGAGACGTCTGCATAGAGGCAGCTGTCAGAACACGCACACTCGATTGTTCACCAAAACATACGCAGACGCGTCCTTAGCCTGTAGATTTGGATGCACAGAGTTCCCTGTGTTCGCAAGAGACAAGGGAATCGCGTCTGTGCGCACAGAAGCAATAGCGGACCGTTTCCCTCGGAGTGAACGCGAAAGAGCCGTCTATATACTCGCAGACACGCGAACGTGCCTCAATGCGGTCACAGAGGCAGCAGCTTTTGCACAGATGCTCCTGGTGATTCTGGCACTTTCCAGGCACACTCCTGAAAGTCGCGCACACTGCTGTTCACTCGCTAAACGACCTCTTGGGAAACACGTCTCCGGTCGACGGACCGCTCAGATTGCTTCTCGTGTAACTGTGAACTGTGTCAGCGCAGGGAATCCGTCTCTGTTGAGCAGATGTCAATCCTGCCTCGCTTTTGCTTTGTTGCCTCTACCAAGATGATTTCCCGTTTCTCTCTTCACTGGAGCAGGCAGACACAGCCAACGCACATCAAGTGTCAAGAGACACGCTCTGCTGAGCTCAACGCTTGTGCAGATGCACATGTGCGACGAAGTCAACACACGTGCTTGTGGAGAGAAAGAAAGGGACTCCCAGGCGTGTGGAGCGACGGGGAGAAAGAGCGGGCGCTGAGGAACACAGTTTCAAACAGACTGTCTCCACACAAACAGGCACCTGTCTGCAGGTATCCTAGATCTTGATTCTTGAACTTGAGGAAACACGCGTCTGAGCAAAACTCCCAAACGCTTCCAGGAAAGACACAGGCTCTCCCACAAGCACACAAGTGTTTGCCCTCAGCTATAGATCAGGGACAAGCCTGTGAAGAGCAACCAAAGAGCTCGTCCGTCTTTCCCTCAATAGATGGGAGTAGGCGCGCTTGCGGATGTGTGCGTGTGTGTGGCCACGCGTTTGCTTAGGCATCAGTGTGTGAAAAGGTAGGTGCTTTTCTCTAGCTGCGTGTGCGTGCACGTGGTGCTGGGTGCACATCCCTGGGTGCTCGTGGAAAGGTTTCTGCATGGTTTTCGCTGAGGAATCGTGTGTGTGCACATGGACAAAGAGAAGGCGCAGCAACCAGGTTCCAGCGCCGAAGAAGGCAAAAGGCGAGGTTTCCGGCGCTATCTCCTTCTCTCCCCAGAGCTAGTCGCGCAAAGCAAGCCGCTAAGCCGGCGACCGGCAAGAGAGCTACAACGAAGCATGCCGAACGGAGAAAATAGCAGCAGCTCATCTGTTCACACCTTGTTTCTGCCATGTGCTTGAACGCCAAGACGTTCGCGCTTCTGTGAGATGAAAGACGTCCTTCTGCATATGTGGTTGCTCACACCGGTGCACTTGTTAGTGTATCCATTCAGTCCTGGGCTGCGGGGCATTCAGAAGTGGCTCTGTGGAGACGTCTGCATAGAGGCAGCTGTCAGAACACGCACACTCGATTGTTCACCAAAACATATGCAGACGCGTCCTTAGCCTGTAGATTTGGATGCACAGAGTTCCCTGTGTTCGCAAGAGACAAGGGAATCGCGTCTGTGCGCACAGAAGCAATAGCGGACCGTTTCCCTCGGAGTGAACGCGAAAGAGCCGTCTATATACTCGCAGACACGCGAACGTGCCTCAATGCGGTCACAGAGGCAGCAGCTTTTGCACAGATGCTCCTGGTGATTCTGGCACTTTCCAGGCACACTCCTGAAAGTCGCGCACACTGCTGTTCACTCGCTAAACGACCTCTTGGGAAACACGTCTCCGGTCGACGGACCGCTCAGATTGCTTCTCGTGTAACTGTGAACTGTGTCAGCGCAGGGAATCCGTCTCTGTTGAGCAGATGTCAATCCTGCCTCGCTTTTGCTTTGTTGCCTCTACCAAGATGATTTCCCGTTTCTCTCTTCACTGGAGCACGCAGACACAGCCAACGCACATCAAGTGTCAAGAGACACGCTCTGCTGAGCTCAACGCTTGTGCAGATGCACATGTGCGACGAAGTCAACACACGTGCTTGTGGAGAGAAAGAAAGGGACTCCCAGGCGTGTGGAGCGACGGGGAGAAAGAGCGGGCGCTGAGGAACACAGTTTCAAACAGACTGTCTCCACACAAACAGGCACCTGTCTGCAGGTATCCTAGATCTTGATTCTTGAACTTGAGGAAACACGCGTCTGAGCAAAACTCCCAAACGCTTCCAGGAAAGACACAGGCTCTCCCACAAGCACACAAGTGTTTGCCCTCAGCTATAGATCAGGGACAAGCCTGTGAAGAGCAACCAAAGAGCTCGTCCGTCTTTCCCTCAATAGATGGGAGTAGGCGCGCTTGCGGATGTGTGCGTGTGTGTGGCCACGCGTTTGCTTAGGCATCAGTGTGTGAAAAGGTAGGTGCTTTTCTCTAGCTGCGTGTGCGTGCACGTGGTGCTGGGTGCACATCCCTGGGTGCTCGTGGAAAGGTTTCTGCATGGTTTTCGCTGAGGAATCGTGTGTGTGCACATGGACAAAGAGAAGGCGCAGCAACCAGGTTCCAGCGCCGAAGAAGGCAAAAGGCGAGGTTTCCGGCGCTATCTCCTTCTCTCCCCAGAGCTAGTCGCGCAAAGCAAGCCGCTAAGCCGGCGACCGGCAAGAGAGCTACAACGAAGCATGCCGAACGGAGAAAATAGCAGCAGCTCATCTGTTCACACCTTGTTTCTGCCATGTGCTTGAACGCCAAGACGTTCGCGCTTCTGTGAGATGAAAGACGTCCTTCTGCATATGTGGTTGCTCACACCGGTGCACTTGTTAGTGTATCCATTCAGTCCTGGGCTGCGGGGCATTCAGAAGTGGCTCTGTGGAGACGTCTGCATAGAGGCAGCTGTCAGAACACGCACACTCGATTGTTCACCAAAACATATGCAGACGCGTCCTTAGCCTGTAGATTTGGATGCACAGAGTTCCCTGTGTTCGCAAGAGACAAGGGAATCGCGTCTGTGCGCACAGAAGCAATAGCGGACCGTTTCCCTCGGAGTGAACGCGAAAGAGCCGTCTATATACTCGCAGACACGCGAACGTGCCTCAATGCGGTCACAGAGGCAGCAGCTTTTGCACAGATGCTCCTGGTGATTCTGGCACTTTCCAGGCACACTCCTGAAAGTCGCGCACACTGCTGTTCACTCGCTAAACGACCTCTTGGGAAACACGTCTCCGGTCGACGGACCGCTCAGATTGCTTCTCGTGTAACTGTGAACTGTGTCAGCGCAGGGAATCCGTCTCTGTTGAGCAGATGTCAATCCTGCCTCGCTTTTGCTTTGTTGCCTCTACCAAGATGATTTCCCGTTTCTCTCTTCACTGGAGCAGGCAGACACAGCCAACGCACATCAAGTGTCAAGAGACACGCTCTGCTGAGCTCAACGCTTGTGCAGATGCACATGTGCGACGAAGTCAACACACGTGCTTGTGGAGAGAAAGAAAGGGACTCCCAGGCGTGTGGAGCGACGGGGAGAAAGAGCGGGCGCTGAGGAACACAGTTTCAAACAGACTGTCTCCACACAAACAGGCACCTGTCTGCAGGTATCCTAGATCTTGATTCTTGAACTTGAGGAAACACGCGTCTGAGCAAAACTCCCAAACGCTTCCAGGAAAGACACAGGCTCTCCCACAAGCACACAAGTGTTTGCCCTCAGCTATAGATCAGGGACAAGCCTGTGAAGAGCAACCAAAGAGCTCGTCCGTCTTTCCCTCAATAGATGGGAGTAGGCGCGCTTGCGGATGTGTGCGTGTGTGTGGCCACGCGTTTGCTTAGGCATCAGTGTGTGAAAAGGTAGGTGCTTTTCTCTAGCTGCGTGTGCGTGCACGTGGTGCTGGGTGCACATCCCTGGGTGCTCGTGGAAAGGTTTCTGCATGGTTTTCGCTGAGGAATCGTGTGTGTGCACATGGACAAAGAGAAGGCGCAGCAACCAGGTTCCAGCGCCGAAGAAGGCAAAAGGCGAGGTTTCCGGCGCTATCTCCTTCTCTCCCCAGAGCTAGTCGCGCAAAGCAAGCCGCTAAGCCGGCGACCGGCAAGAGAGCTACAACGAAGCATGCCGAACGGAGAAAATAGCAGCAGCTCATCTGTTCACACCTTGTTTCTGCCATGTGCTTGAACGCCAAGACGTTCGCGCTTCTGTGAGATGAAAGACGTCCTTCTGCATATGTGGTTGCTCACACCGGTGCACTTGTTAGTGTATCCATTCAGTCCTGGGCTGCGGGGCATTCAGAAGTGGCTCTGTGGAGACGTCTGCATAGAGGCAGCTGTCAGAACACGCACACTCGATTGTTCACCAAAACATATGCAGACGCGTCCTTAGCCTGTAGATTTGGATGCACAGAGTTCCCTGTGTTCGCAAGAGACAAGGGAATCGCGTCTGTGCGCACAGAAGCAATAGCGGACCGTTTCCCTCGGAGTGAACGCGAAAGAGCCGTCTATATACTCGCAGACACGCGAACGTGCCTCAATGCGGTCACAGAGGCAGCAGCTTTTGCACAGATGCTCCTGGTGATTCTGGCACTTTCCAGGCACACTCCTGAAAGTCGCGCACACTGCTGTTCACTCGCTAAACGACCTCTTGGGAAACACGTCTCCGGTCGACGGACCGCTCAGATTGCTTCTCGTGTAACTGTGAACTGTGTCAGCGCAGGGAATCCGTCTCTGTTGAGCAGATGTCAATCCTGCCTCGCTTTTGCTTTGTTGCCTCTACCAAGATGATTTCCCGTTTCTCTCTTCACTGGAGCACGCAGACACAGCCAACGCACATCAAGTGTCAAGAGACACGCTCTGCTGAGCTCAACGCTTGTGCAGATGCACATGTGCGACGAAGTCAACACACGTGCTTGTGGAGAGAAAGAAAGGGACTCCCAGGCGTGTGGAGCGACGGGGAGAAAGAGCGGGCGCTGAGGAACACAGTTTCAAACAGACTGTCTCCACACAAACAGGCACCTGTCTGCAGGTATCCTAGATCTTGATTCTTGAACTTGAGGAAACACGCGTCTGAGCAAAACTCCCAAACGCTTCCAGGAAAGACACAGGCTCTCCCACAAGCACACAAGTGTTTGCCCTCAGCTATAGATCAGGGACAAGCCTGTGAAGAGCAACCAAAGAGCTCGTCCGTCTTTCCCTCAATAGATGGGAGTAGGCGCGCTTGCGGATGTGTGCGTGTGTGTGGCCACGCGTTTGCTTAGGCATCAGTGTGTGAAAAGGTAGGTGCTTTTCTCTAGCTGCGTGTGCGTGCACGTGGTGCTGGGTGCACATCCCTGGGTGCTCGTGGAAAGGTTTCTGCATGGTTTTCGCTGAGGAATCGTGTGTGTGCACATGGACAAAGAGAAGGCGCAGCAACCAGGTTCCAGCGCCGAAGAAGGCAAAAGGCGAGGTTTCCGGCGCTATCTCCTTCTCTCCCCAGAGCTAGTCGCGCAAAGCAAGCCGCTAAGCCGGCGACCGGCAAGAGAGCTACAACGAAGCATGCCGAACGGAGAAAATAGCAGCAGCTCATCTGTTCACACCTTGTTTCTGCCATGTGCTTGAACGCCAAGACGTTCGCGCTTCTGTGAGATGAAAGACGTCCTTCTGCATATGTGGTTGCTCACACCGGTGCACTTGTTAGTGTATCCATTCAGTCCTGGGCTGCGGGGCATTCAGAAGTGGCTCTGTGGAGACGTCTGCATAGAGGCAGCTGTCAGAACACGCACACTCGATTGTTCACCAAAACATATGCAGACGCGTCCTTAGCCTGTAGATTTGGATGCACAGAGTTCCCTGTGTTCGCAAGAGACAAGGGAATCGCGTCTGTGCGCACAGAAGCAATAGCGGACCGTTTCCCTCGGAGTGAACGCGAAAGAGCCGTCTATATACTCGCAGACACGCGAACGTGCCTCAATGCGGTCACAGAGGCAGCAGCTTTTGCACAGATGCTCCTGGTGATTCTGGCACTTTCCAGGCACACTCCTGAAAGTCGCGCACACTGCTGTTCACTCGCTAAACGACCTCTTGGGAAACACGTCTCCGGTCGACGGACCGCTCAGATTGCTTCTCGTGTAACTGTGAACTGTGTCAGCGCAGGGAATCCGTCTCTGTTGAGCAGATGTCAATCCTGCCTCGCTTTTGCTTTGTTGCCTCTACCAAGATGATTTCCCGTTTCTCTCTTCACTGGAGCAGGCAGACACAGCCAACGCACATCAAGTGTCAAGAGACACGCTCTGCTGAGCTCAACGCTTGTGCAGATGCACATGTGCGACGAAGTCAACACACGTGCTTGTGGAGAGAAAGAAAGGGACTCCCAGGCGTGTGGAGCGACGGGGAGAAAGAGCGGGCGCTGAGGAACACAGTTTCAAACAGACTGTCTCCACACAAACAGGCACCTGTCTGCAGGTATCCTAGATCTTGATTCTTGAACTTGAGGAAACACGCGTCTGAGCAAAACTCCCAAACGCTTCCAGGAAAGACACAGGCTCTCCCACAAGCACACAAGTGTTTGCCCTCAGCTATAGATCAGGGACAAGCCTGTGAAGAGCAACCAAAGAGCTCGTCCGTCTTTCCCTCAATAGATGGGAGTAGGCGCGCTTGCGGATGTGTGCGTGTGTGTGGCCACGCGTTTGCTTAGGCATCAGTGTGTGAAAAGGTAGGTGCTTTTCTCTAGCTGCGTGTGCGTGCACGTGGTGCTGGGTGCACATCCCTGGGTGCTCGTGGAAAGGTTTCTGCATGGTTTTCGCTGAGGAATCGTGTGTGTGCACATGGACAAAGAGAAGGCGCAGCAACCAGGTTCCAGCGCCGAAGAAGGCAAAAGGCGAGGTTTCCGGCGCTATCTCCTTCTCTCCCCAGAGCTAGTCGCGCAAAGCAAGCCGCTAAGCCGGCGACCGGCAAGAGAGCTACAACGAAGCATGCCGAACGGAGAAAATAGCAGCAGCTCATCTGTTCACACCTTGTTTCTGCCATGTGCTTGAACGCCAAGACGTTCGCGCTTCTGTGAGATGAAAGACGTCCTTCTGCATATGTGGTTGCTCACACCGGTGCACTTGTTAGTGTATCCATTCAGTCCTGGGCTGCGGGGCATTCAGAAGTGGCTCTGTGGAGACGTCTGCATAGAGGCAGCTGTCAGAACACGCACACTCGATTGTTCACCAAAACATATGCAGACGCGTCCTTAGCCTGTAGATTTGGATGCACAGAGTTCCCTGTGTTCGCAAGAGACAAGGGAATCGCGTCTGTGCGCACAGAAGCAATAGCGGACCGTTTCCCTCGGAGTGAACGCGAAAGAGCCGTCTATATACTCGCAGACACGCGAACGTGCCTCAATGCGGTCACAGAGGCAGCAGCTTTTGCACAGATGCTCCTGGTGATTCTGGCACTTTCCAGGCACACTCCTGAAAGTCGCGCACACTGCTGTTCACTCGCTAAACGACCTCTTGGGAAACACGTCTCCGGTCGACGGACCGCTCAGATTGCTTCTCGTGTAACTGTGAACTGTGTCAGCGCAGGGAATCCGTCTCTGTTGAGCAGATGTCAATCCTGCCTCGCTTTTGCTTTGTTGCCTCTACCAAGATGATTTCCCGTTTCTCTCTTCACTGGAGCAGGCAGACACAGCCAACGCACATCAAGTGTCAAGAGACACGCTCTGCTGAGCTCAACGCTTGTGCAGATGCACATGTGCGACGAAGTCAACACACGTGCTTGTGGAGAGAAAGAAAGGGACTCCCAGGCGTGTGGAGCGACGGGGAGAAAGAGCGGGCGCTGAGGAACACAGTTTCAAACAGACTGTCTCCACACAAACAGGCACCTGTCTGCAGGTATCCTAGATCTTGATTCTTGAACTTGAGGAAACACGCGTCTGAGCAAAACTCCCAAACGCTTCCAGGAAAGACACAGGCTCTCCCACAAGCACACAAGTGTTTGCCCTCAGCTATAGATCAGGGACAAGCCTGTGAAGAGCAACCAAAGAGCTCGTCCGTCTTTCCCTCAATAGATGGGAGTAGGCGCGCTTGCGGATGTGTGCGTGTGTGTGGCCACGCGTTTGCTTAGGCATCAGTGTGTGAAAAGGTAGGTGCTTTTCTCTAGCTGCGTGTGCGTGCACGTGGTGCTGGGTGCACATCCCTGGGTGCTCGTGGAAAGGTTTCTGCATGGTTTTCGCTGAGGAATCGTGTGTGTGCACATGGACAAAGAGAAGGCGCAGCAACCAGGTTCCAGCGCCGAAGAAGGCAAAAGGCGAGGTTTCCGGCGCTATCTCCTTCTCTCCCCAGAGCTAGTCGCGCAAAGCAAGCCGCTAAGCCGGCGACCGGCAAGAGAGCTACAACGAAGCATGCCGAACGGAGAAAATAGCAGCAGCTCATCTGTTCACACCTTGTTTCTGCCATGTGCTTGAACGCCAAGACGTTCGCGCTTCTGTGAGATGAAAGACGTCCTTCTGCATATGTGGTTGCTCACACCGGTGCACTTGTTAGTGTATCCATTCAGTCCTGGGCTGCGGGGCATTCAGAAGTGGCTCTGTGGAGACGTCTGCATAGAGGCAGCTGTCAGAACACGCACACTCGATTGTTCACCAAAACATACGCAGACGCGTCCTTAGCCTGTAGATTTGGATGCACAGAGTTCCCTGTGTTCGCAAGAGACAAGGGAATCGCGTCTGTGCGCACAGAAGCAATAGCGGACCGTTTCCCTCGGAGTGAACGCGAAAGAGCCGTCTATATACTCGCAGACACGCGAACGTGCCTCAATGCGGTCACAGAGGCAGCAGCTTTTGCACAGATGCTCCTGGTGATTCTGGCACTTTCCAGGCACACTCCTGAAAGTCGCGCACACTGCTGTTCACTCGCTAAACGACCTCTTGGGAAACACGTCTCCGGTCGACGGACCGCTCAGATTGCTTCTCGTGTAACTGTGAACTGTGTCAGCGCAGGGAATCCGTCTCTGTTGAGCAGATGTCAATCCTGCCTCGCTTTTGCTTTGTTGCCTCTACCAAGATGATTTCCCGTTTCTCTCTTCACTGGAGCAGGCAGACACAGCCAACGCACATCAAGTGTCAAGAGACACGCTCTGCTGAGCTCAACGCTTGTGCAGATGCACATGTGCGACGAAGTCAACACACGTGCTTGTGGAGAGAAAGAAAGGGACTCCCAGGCGTGTGGAGCGACGGGGAGAAAGAGCGGGCGCTGAGGAACACAGTTTCAAACAGACTGTCTCCACACAAACAGGCACCTGTCTGCAGGTATCCTAGATCTTGATTCTTGAACTTGAGGAAACACGCGTCTGAGCAAAACTCCCAAACGCTTCCAGGAAAGACACAGGCTCTCCCACAAGCACACAAGTGTTTGCCCTCAGCTATAGATCAGGGACAAGCCTGTGAAGAGCAACCAAAGAGCTCGTCCGTCTTTCTCTCAATAGATGGGAGTAGGCGCGCTTGCGGATGTGTGCGTGTGTGTGGCCACGCGTTTGCTTAGGCATCAGTGTGTGAAAAGGTAGGTGCTTTTCTCTAGCTGCGTGTGCGTGCACGTGGTGCTGGGTGCACATCCCTGGGTGCTCGTGGAAAGGTTTCTGCATGGTTTTCGCTGAGGAATCGTGTGTGTGCACATGGACAAAGAGAAGGCGCAGCAACCAGGTTCCAGCGCCGAAGAAGGCAAAAGGCGAGGTTTCCGGCGCTATCTCCTTCTCTCCCCAGAGCTAGTCGCGCAAAGCAAGCCGCTAAGCCGGCGACCGGCAAGAGAGCTACAACGAAGCATGCCGAACGGAGAAAATAGCAGCAGCTCATCTGTTCACACCTTGTTTCTGCCATGTGCTTGAACGCCAAGACGTTCGCGCTTCTGTGAGATGAAAGACGTCCTTCTGCATATGTGGTTGCTCACACCGGTGCACTTGTTAGTGTATCCATTCAGTCCTGGGCTGCGGGGCATTCAGAAGTGGCTCTGTGGAGACGTCTGCATAGAGGCAGCTGTCAGAACACGCACACTCGATTGTTCACCAAAACATATGCAGACGCGTCCTTAGCCTGTAGATTTGGATGCACAGAGTTCCCTGTGTTCGCAAGAGACAAGGGAATCGCGTCTGTGCGCACAGAAGCAATAGCGGACCGTTTCCCTCGGAGTGAACGCGAAAGAGCCGTCTATATACTCGCAGACACGCGAACGTGCCTCAATGCGGTCACAGAGGCAGCAGCTTTTGCACAGATGCTCCTGGTGATTCTGGCACTTTCCAGGCACACTCCTGAAAGTCGCGCACACTGCTGTTCACTCGCTAAACGACCTCTTGGGAAACACGTCTCCGGTCGACGGACCGCTCAGATTGCTTCTCGTGTAACTGTGAACTGTGTCAGCGCAGGGAATCCGTCTCTGTTGAGCAGATGTCAATCCTGCCTCGCTTTTGCTTTGTTGCCTCTACCAAGATGATTTCCCGTTTCTCTCTTCACTGGAGCACGCAGACACAGCCAACGCACATCAAGTGTCAAGAGACACGCTCTGCTGAGCTCAACGCTTGTGCAGATGCACATGTGCGACGAAGTCAACACACGTGCTTGTGGAGAGAAAGAAAGGGACTCCCAGGCGTGTGGAGCGACGGGGAGAAAGAGCGGGCGCTGAGGAACACAGTTTCAAACAGACTGTCTCCACACAAACAGGCACCTGTCTGCAGGTATCCTAGATCTTGATTCTTGAACTTGAGGAAACACGCGTCTGAGCAAAACTCCCAAACGCTTCCAGGAAAGACACAGGCTCTCCCACAAGCACACAAGTGTTTGCCCTCAGCTATAGATCAGGGACAAGCCTGTGAAGAGCAACCAAAGAGCTCGTCCGTCTTTCCCTCAATAGATGGGAGTAGGCGCGCTTGCGGATGTGTGCGTGTGTGTGGCCACGCGTTTGCTTAGGCATCAGTGTGTGAAAAGGTAGGTGCTTTTCTCTAGCTGCGTGTGCGTGCACGTGGTGCTGGGTGCACATCCCTGGGTGCTCGTGGAAAGGTTTCTGCATGGTTTTCGCTGAGGAATCGTGTGTGTGCACATGGACAAAGAGAAGGCGCAGCAACCAGGTTCCAGCGCCGAAGAAGGCAAAAGGCGAGGTTTCCGGCGCTATCTCCTTCTCTCCCCAGAGCTAGTCGCGCAAAGCAAGCCGCTAAGCCGGCGACCGGCAAGAGAGCTACAACGAAGCATGCCGAACGGAGAAAATAGCAGCAGCTCATCTGTTCACACCTTGTTTCTGCCATGTGCTTGAACGCCAAGACGTTCGCGCTTCTGTGAGATGAAAGACGTCCTTCTGCATATGTGGTTGCTCACACCGGTGCACTTGTTAGTGTATCCATTCAGTCCTGGGCTGCGGGGCATTCAGAAGTGGCTCTGTGGAGACGTCTGCATAGAGGCAGCTGTCAGAACACGCACACTCGATTGTTCACCAAAACATATGCAGACGCGTCCTTAGCCTGTAGATTTGGATGCACAGAGTTCCCTGTGTTCGCAAGAGACAAGGGAATCGCGTCTGTGCGCACAGAAGCAATAGCGGACCGTTTCCCTCGGAGTGAACGCGAAAGAGCCGTCTATATACTCGCAGACACGCGAACGTGCCTCAATGCGGTCACAGAGGCAGCAGCTTTTGCACAGATGCTCCTGGTGATTCTGGCACTTTCCAGGCACACTCCTGAAAGTCGCGCACACTGCTGTTCACTCGCTAAACGACCTCTTGGGAAACACGTCTCCGGTCGACGGACCGCTCAGATTGCTTCTCGTGTAACTGTGAACTGTGTCAGCGCAGGGAATCCGTCTCTGTTGAGCAGATGTCAATCCTGCCTCGCTTTTGCTTTGTTGCCTCTACCAAGATGATTTCCCGTTTCTCTCTTCACTGGAGCAGGCAGACACAGCCAACGCACATCAAGTGTCAAGAGACACGCTCTGCTGAGCTCAACGCTTGTGCAGATGCACATGTGCGACGAAGTCAACACACGTGCTTGTGGAGAGAAAGAAAGGGACTCCCAGGCGTGTGGAGCGACGGGGAGAAAGAGCGGGCGCTGAGGAACACAGTTTCAAACAGACTGTCTCCACACAAACAGGCACCTGTCTGCAGGTATCCTAGATCTTGATTCTTGAACTTGAGGAAACACGCGTCTGAGCAAAACTCCCAAACGCTTCCAGGAAAGACACAGGCTCTCCCACAAGCACACAAGTGTTTGCCCTCAGCTATAGATCAGGGACAAGCCTGTGAAGAGCAACCAAAGAGCTCGTCCGTCTTTCCCTCAATAGATGGGAGTAGGCGCGCTTGCGGATGTGTGCGTGTGTGTGGCCACGCGTTTGCTTAGGCATCAGTGTGTGAAAAGGTAGGTGCTTTTCTCTAGCTGCGTGTGCGTGCACGTGGTGCTGGGTGCACATCCCTGGGTGCTCGTGGAAAGGTTTCTGCATGGTTTTCGCTGAGGAATCGTGTGTGTGCACATGGACAAAGAGAAGGCGCAGCAACCAGGTTCCAGCGCCGAAGAAGGCAAAAGGCGAGGTTTCCGGCGCTATCTCCTTCTCTCCCCAGAGCTAGTCGCGCAAAGCAAGCCGCTAAGCCGGCGACCGGCAAGAGAGCTACAACGAAGCATGCCGAACGGAGAAAATAGCAGCAGCTCATCTGTTCACACCTTGTTTCTGCCATGTGCTTGAACGCCAAGACGTTCGCGCTTCTGTGAGATGAAAGACGTCCTTCTGCATATGTGGTTGCTCACACCGGTGCACTTGTTAGTGTATCCATTCAGTCCTGGGCTGCGGGGCATTCAGAAGTGGCTCTGTGGAGACGTCTGCATAGAGGCAGCTGTCAGAACACGCACACTCGATTGTTCACCAAAACATATGCAGACGCGTCCTTAGCCTGTAGATTTGGATGCACAGAGTTCCCTGTGTTCGCAAGAGACAAGGGAATCGCGTCTGTGCGCACAGAAGCAATAGCGGACCGTTTCCCTCGGAGTGAACGCGAAAGAGCCGTCTATATACTCGCAGACACGCGAACGTGCCTCAATGCGGTCACAGAGGCAGCAGCTTTTGCACAGATGCTCCTGGTGATTCTGGCACTTTCCAGGCACACTCCTGAAAGTCGCGCACACTGCTGTTCACTCGCTAAACGACCTCTTGGGAAACACGTCTCCGGTCGACGGACCGCTCAGATTGCTTCTCGTGTAACTGTGAACTGTGTCAGCGCAGGGAATCCGTCTCTGTTGAGCAGATGTCAATCCTGCCTCGCTTTTGCTTTGTTGCCTCTACCAAGATGATTTCCCGTTTCTCTCTTCACTGGAGCAGGCAGACACAGCCAACGCACATCAAGTGTCAAGAGACACGCTCTGCTGAGCTCAACGCTTGTGCAGATGCACATGTGCGACGAAGTCAACACACGTGCTTGTGGAGAGAAAGAAAGGGACTCCCAGGCGTGTGGAGCGACGGGGAGAAAGAGCGGGCGCTGAGGAACACAGTTTCAAACAGACTGTCTCCACACAAACAGGCACCTGTCTGCAGGTATCCTAGATCTTGATTCTTGAACTTGAGGAAACACGCGTCTGAGCAAAACTCCCAAACGCTTCCAGGAAAGACACAGGCTCTCCCACAAGCACACAAGTGTTTGCCCTCAGCTATAGATCAGGGACAAGCCTGTGAAGAGCAACCAAAGAGCTCGTCCGTCTTTCCCTCAATAGATGGGAGTAGGCGCGCTTGCGGATGTGTGCGTGTGTGTGGCCACGCGTTTGCTTAGGCATCAGTGTGTGAAAAGGTAGGTGCTTTTCTCTAGCTGCGTGTGCGTGCACGTGGTGCTGGGTGCACATCCCTGGGTGCTCGTGGAAAGGTTTCTGCATGGTTTTCGCTGAGGAATCGTGTGTGTGCACATGGACAAAGAGAAGGCGCAGCAACCAGGTTCCAGCGCCGAAGAAGGCAAAAGGCGAGGTTTCCGGCGCTATCTCCTTCTCTCCCCAGAGCTAGTCGCGCAAAGCAAGCCGCTAAGCCGGCGACCGGCAAGAGAGCTACAACGAAGCATGCCGAACGGAGAAAATAGCAGCAGCTCATCTGTTCACACCTTGTTTCTGCCATGTGCTTGAACGCCAAGACGTTCGCGCTTCTGTGAGATGAAAGACGTCCTTCTGCATATGTGGTTGCTCACACCGGTGCACTTGTTAGTGTATCCATTCAGTCCTGGGCTGCGGGGCATTCAGAAGTGGCTCTGTGGAGACGTCTGCATAGAGGCAGCTGTCAGAACACGCACACTCGATTGTTCACCAAAACATATGCAGACGCGTCCTTAGCCTGTAGATTTGGATGCACAGAGTTCCCTGTGTTCGCAAGAGACAAGGGAATCGCGTCTGTGCGCACAGAAGCAATAGCGGACCGTTTCCCTCGGAGTGAACGCGAAAGAGCCGTCTATATACTCGCAGACACGCGAACGTGCCTCAATGCGGTCACAGAGGCAGCAGCTTTTGCACAGATGCTCCTGGTGATTCTGGCACTTTCCAGGCACACTCCTGAAAGTCGCGCACACTGCTGTTCACTCGCTAAACGACCTCTTGGGAAACACGTCTCCGGTCGACGGACCGCTCAGATTGCTTCTCGTGTAACTGTGAACTGTGTCAGCGCAGGGAATCCGTCTCTGTTGAGCAGATGTCAATCCTGCCTCGCTTTTGCTTTGTTGCCTCTACCAAGATGATTTCCCGTTTCTCTCTTCACTGGAGCAGGCAGACACAGCCAACGCACATCAAGTGTCAAGAGACACGCTCTGCTGAGCTCAACGCTTGTGCAGATGCACATGTGCGACGAAGTCAACACACGTGCTTGTGGAGAGAAAGAAAGGGACTCCCAGGCGTGTGGAGCGACGGGGAGAAAGAGCGGGCGCTGAGGAACACAGTTTCAAACAGACTGTCTCCACACAAACAGGCACCTGTCTGCAGGTATCCTAGATCTTGATTCTTGAACTTGAGGAAACACGCGTCTGAGCAAAACTCCCAAACGCTTCCAGGAAAGACACAGGCTCTCCCACAAGCACACAAGTGTTTGCCCTCAGCTATAGATCAGGGACAAGCCTGTGAAGAGCAACCAAAGAGCTCGTCCGTCTTTCCCTCAATAGATGGGAGTAGGCGCGCTTGCGGATGTGTGCGTGTGTGTGGCCACGCGTTTGCTTAGGCATCAGTGTGTGAAAAGGTAGGTGCTTTTCTCTAGCTGCGTGTGCGTGCACGTGGTGCTGGGTGCACATCCCTGGGTGCTCGTGGAAAGGTTTCTGCATGGTTTTCGCTGAGGAATCGTGTGTGTGCACATGGACAAAGAGAAGGCGCAGCAACCAGGTTCCAGCGCCGAAGAAGGCAAAAGGCGAGGTTTCCGGCGCTATCTCCTTCTCTCCCCAGAGCTAGTCGCGCAAAGCAAGCCGCTAAGCCGGCGACCGGCAAGAGAGCTACAACGAAGCATGCCGAACGGAGAAAATAGCAGCAGCTCATCTGTTCACACCTTGTTTCTGCCATGTGCTTGAACGCCAAGACGTTCGCGCTTCTGTGAGATGAAAGACGTCCTTCTGCATATGTGGTTGCTCACACCGGTGCACTTGTTAGTGTATCCATTCAGTCCTGGGCTGCGGGGCATTCAGAAGTGGCTCTGTGGAGACGTCTGCATAGAGGCAGCTGTCAGAACACGCACACTCGATTGTTCACCAAAACATACGCAGACGCGTCCTTAGCCTGTAGATTTGGATGCACAGAGTTCCCTGTGTTCGCAAGAGACAAGGGAATCGCGTCTGTGCGCACAGAAGCAATAGCGGACCGTTTCCCTCGGAGTGAACGCGAAAGAGCCGTCTATATACTCGCAGACACGCGAACGTGCCTCAATGCGGTCACAGAGGCAGCAGCTTTTGCACAGATGCTCCTGGTGATTCTGGCACTTTCCAGGCACACTCCTGAAAGTCGCGCACACTGCTGTTCACTCGCTAAACGACCTCTTGGGAAACACGTCTCCGGTCGACGGACCGCTCAGATTGCTTCTCGTGTAACTGTGAACTGTGTCAGCGCAGGGAATCCGTCTCTGTTGAGCAGATGTCAATCCTGCCTCGCTTTTGCTTTGTTGCCTCTACCAAGATGATTTCCCGTTTCTCTCTTCACTGGAGCAGGCAGACACAGCCAACGCACATCAAGTGTCAAGAGACACGCTCTGCTGAGCTCAACGCTTGTGCAGATGCACATGTGCGACGAAGTCAACACACGTGCTTGTGGAGAGAAAGAAAGGGACTCCCAGGCGTGTGGAGCGACGGGGAGAAAGAGCGGGCGCTGAGGAACACAGTTTCAAACAGACTGTCTCCACACAAACAGGCACCTGTCTGCAGGTATCCTAGATCTTGATTCTTGAACTTGAGGAAACACGCGTCTGAGCAAAACTCCCAAACGCTTCCAGGAAAGACACAGGCTCTCCCACAAGCACACAAGTGTTTGCCCTCAGCTATAGATCAGGGACAAGCCTGTGAAGAGCAACCAAAGAGCTCGTCCGTCTTTCCCTCAATAGATGGGAGTAGGCGCGCTTGCGGATGTGTGCGTGTGTGTGGCCACGCGTTTGCTTAGGCATCAGTGTGTGAAAAGGTAGGTGCTTTTCTCTAGCTGCGTGTGCGTGCACGTGGTGCTGGGTGCACATCCCTGGGTGCTCGTGGAAAGGTTTCTGCATGGTTTTCGCTGAGGAATCGTGTGTGTGCACATGGACAAAGAGAAGGCGCAGCAACCAGGTTCCAGCGCCGAAGAAGGCAAAAGGCGAGGTTTCCGGCGCTATCTCCTTCTCTCCCCAGAGCTAGTCGCGCAAAGCAAGCCGCTAAGCCGGCGACCGGCAAGAGAGCTACAACGAAGCATGCCGAACGGAGAAAATAGCAGCAGCTCATCTGTTCACACCTTGTTTCTGCCATGTGCTTGAACGCCAAGACGTTCGCGCTTCTGTGAGATGAAAGACGTCCTTCTGCATATGTGGTTGCTCACACCGGTGCACTTGTTAGTGTATCCATTCAGTCCTGGGCTGCGGGGCATTCAGAAGTGGCTCTGTGGAGACGTCTGCATAGAGGCAGCTGTCAGAACACGCACACTCGATTGTTCACCAAAACATACGCAGACGCGTCCTTAGCCTGTAGATTTGGATGCACAGAGTTCCCTGTGTTCGCAAGAGACAAGGGAATCGCGTCTGTGCGCACAGAAGCAATAGCGGACCGTTTCCCTCGGAGTGAACGCGAAAGAGCCGTCTATATACTCGCAGACACGCGAACGTGCCTCAATGCGGTCACAGAGGCAGCAGCTTTTGCACAGATGCTCCTGGTGATTCTGGCACTTTCCAGGCACACTCCTGAAAGTCGCGCACACTGCTGTTCACTCGCTAAACGACCTCTTGGGAAACACGTCTCCGGTCGACGGACCGCTCAGATTGCTTCTCGTGTAACTGTGAACTGTGTCAGCGCAGGGAATCCGTCTCTGTTGAGCAGATGTCAATCCTGCCTCGCTTTTGCTTTGTTGCCTCTACCAAGATGATTTCCCGTTTCTCTCTTCACTGGAGCAGGCAGACACAGCCAACGCACATCAAGTGTCAAGAGACACGCTCTGCTGAGCTCAACGCTTGTGCAGATGCACATGTGCGACGAAGTCAACACACGTGCTTGTGGAGAGAAAGAAAGGGACTCCCAGGCGTGTGGAGCGACGGGGAGAAAGAGCGGGCGCTGAGGAACACAGTTTCAAACAGACTGTCTCCACACAAACAGGCACCTGTCTGCAGGTATCCTAGATCTTGATTCTTGAACTTGAGGAAACACGCGTCTGAGCAAAACTCCCAAACGCTTCCAGGAAAGACACAGGCTCTCCCACAAGCACACAAGTGTTTGCCCTCAGCTATAGATCAGGGACAAGCCTGTGAAGAGCAACCAAAGAGCTCGTCCGTCTTTCCCTCAATAGATGGGAGTAGGCGCGCTTGCGGATGTGTGCGTGTGTGTGGCCACGCGTTTGCTTAGGCATCAGTGTGTGAAAAGGTAGGTGCTTTTCTCTAGCTGCGTGTGCGTGCACGTGGTGCTGGGTGCACATCCCTGGGTGCTCGTGGAAAGGTTTCTGCATGGTTTTCGCTGAGGAATCGTGTGTGTGCACATGGACAAAGAGAAGGCGCAGCAACCAGGTTCCAGCGCCGAAGAAGGCAAAAGGCGAGGTTTCCGGCGCTATCTCCTTCTCTCCCCAGAGCTAGTCGCGCAAAGCAAGCCGCTAAGCCGGCGACCGGCAAGAGAGCTACAACGAAGCATGCCGAACGGAGAAAATAGCAGCAGCTCATCTGTTCACACCTTGTTTCTGCCATGTGCTTGAACGCCAAGACGTTCGCGCTTCTGTGAGATGAAAGACGTCCTTCTGCATATGTGGTTGCTCACACCGGTGCACTTGTTAGTGTATCCATTCAGTCCTGGGCTGCGGGGCATTCAGAAGTGGCTCTGTGGAGACGTCTGCATAGAGGCAGCTGTCAGAACACGCACACTCGATTGTTCACCAAAACATATGCAGACGCGTCCTTAGCCTGTAGATTTGGATGCACAGAGTTCCCTGTGTTCGCAAGAGACAAGGGAATCGCGTCTGTGCGCACAGAAGCAATAGCGGACCGTTTCCCTCGGAGTGAACGCGAAAGAGCCGTCTATATACTCGCAGACACGCGAACGTGCCTCAATGCGGTCACAGAGGCAGCAGCTTTTGCACAGATGCTCCTGGTGATTCTGGCACTTTCCAGGCACACTCCTGAAAGTCGCGCACACTGCTGTTCACTCGCTAAACGACCTCTTGGGAAACACGTCTCCGGTCGACGGACCGCTCAGATTGCTTCTCGTGTAACTGTGAACTGTGTCAGCGCAGGGAATCCGTCTCTGTTGAGCAGATGTCAATCCTGCCTCGCTTTTGCTTTGTTGCCTCTACCAAGATGATTTCCCGTTTCTCTCTTCACTGGAGCAGGCAGACACAGCCAACGCACATCAAGTGTCAAGAGACACGCTCTGCTGAGCTCAACGCTTGTGCAGATGCACATGTGCGACGAAGTCAACACACGTGCTTGTGGAGAGAAAGAAAGGGACTCCCAGGCGTGTGGAGCGACGGGGAGAAAGAGCGGGCGCTGAGGAACACAGTTTCAAACAGACTGTCTCCACACAAACAGGCACCTGTCTGCAGGTATCCTAGATCTTGATTCTTGAACTTGAGGAAACACGCGTCTGAGCAAAACTCCCAAACGCTTCCAGGAAAGACACAGGCTCTCCCACAAGCACACAAGTGTTTGCCCTCAGCTATAGATCAGGGACAAGCCTGTGAAGAGCAACCAAAGAGCTCGTCCGTCTTTCCCTCAATAGATGGGAGTAGGCGCGCTTGCGGATGTGTGCGTGTGTGTGGCCACGCGTTTGCTTAGGCATCAGTGTGTGAAAAGGTAGGTGCTTTTCTCTAGCTGCGTGTGCGTGCACGTGGTGCTGGGTGCACATCCCTGGGTGCTCGTGGAAAGGTTTCTGCATGGTTTTCGCTGAGGAATCGTGTGTGTGCACATGGACAAAGAGAAGGCGCAGCAACCAGGTTCCAGCGCCGAAGAAGGCAAAAGGCGAGGTTTCCGGCGCTATCTCCTTCTCTCCCCAGAGCTAGTCGCGCAAAGCAAGCCGCTAAGCCGGCGACCGGCAAGAGAGCTACAACGAAGCATGCCGAACGGAGAAAATAGCAGCAGCTCATCTGTTCACACCTTGTTTCTGCCATGTGCTTGAACGCCAAGACGTTCGCGCTTCTGTGAGATGAAAGACGTCCTTCTGCATATGTGGTTGCTCACACCGGTGCACTTGTTAGTGTATCCATTCAGTCCTGGGCTGCGGGGCATTCAGAAGTGGCTCTGTGGAGACGTCTGCATAGAGGCAGCTGTCAGAACACGCACACTCGATTGTTCACCAAAACATATGCAGACGCGTCCTTAGCCTGTAGATTTGGATGCACAGAGTTCCCTGTGTTCGCAAGAGACAAGGGAATCGCGTCTGTGCGCACAGAAGCAATAGCGGACCGTTTCCCTCGGAGTGAACGCGAAAGAGCCGTCTATATACTCGCAGACACGCGAACGTGCCTCAATGCGGTCACAGAGGCAGCAGCTTTTGCACAGATGCTCCTGGTGATTCTGGCACTTTCCAGGCACACTCCTGAAAGTCGCGCACACTGCTGTTCACTCGCTAAACGACCTCTTGGGAAACACGTCTCCGGTCGACGGACCGCTCAGATTGCTTCTCGTGTAACTGTGAACTGTGTCAGCGCAGGGAATCCGTCTCTGTTGAGCAGATGTCAATCCTGCCTCGCTTTTGCTTTGTTGCCTCTACCAAGATGATTTCCCGTTTCTCTCTTCACTGGAGCAGGCAGACACAGCCAACGCACATCAAGTGTCAAGAGACACGCTCTGCTGAGCTCAACGCTTGTGCAGATGCACATGTGCGACGAAGTCAACACACGTGCTTGTGGAGAGAAAGAAAGGGACTCCCAGGCGTGTGGAGCGACGGGGAGAAAGAGCGGGCGCTGAGGAACACAGTTTCAAACAGACTGTCTCCACACAAACAGGCACCTGTCTGCAGGTATCCTAGATCTTGATTCTTGAACTTGAGGAAACACGCGTCTGAGCAAAACTCCCAAACGCTTCCAGGAAAGACACAGGCTCTCCCACAAGCACACAAGTGTTTGCCCTCAGCTATAGATCAGGGACAAGCCTGTGAAGAGCAACCAAAGAGCTCGTCCGTCTTTCCCTCAATAGATGGGAGTAGGCGCGCTTGCGGATGTGTGCGTGTGTGTGGCCACGCGTTTGCTTAGGCATCAGTGTGTGAAAAGGTAGGTGCTTTTCTCTAGCTGCGTGTGCGTGCACGTGGTGCTGGGTGCACATCCCTGGGTGCTCGTGGAAAGGTTTCTGCATGGTTTTCGCTGAGGAATCGTGTGTGTGCACATGGACAAAGAGAAGGCGCAGCAACCAGGTTCCAGCGCCGAAGAAGGCAAAAGGCGAGGTTTCCGGCGCTATCTCCTTCTCTCCCCAGAGCTAGTCGCGCAAAGCAAGCCGCTAAGCCGGCGACCGGCAAGAGAGCTACAACGAAGCATGCCGAACGGAGAAAATAGCAGCAGCTCATCTGTTCACACCTTGTTTCCGCCATGTGCTTGAACGCCAAGACGTTCGCGCTTCTGTGAGATGAAAGACGTCCTTCTGCATATGTGGTTGCTCACACCGGTGCACTTGTTAGTGTATCCATTCAGTCCTGGGCTGCGGGGCATTCAGAAGTGGCTCTGTGGAGACGTCTGCATAGAGGCAGCTGTCAGAACACGCACACTCGATTGTTCACCAAAACATATGCAGACGCGTCCTTAGCCTGTAGATTTGGATGCACAGAGTTCCCTGTGTTCGCAAGAGACAAGGGAATCGCGTCTGTGCGCACAGAAGCAATAGCGGACCGTTTCCCTCGGAGTGAACGCGAAAGAGCCGTCTATATACTCGCAGACACGCGAACGTGCCTCAATTCGGTCACAGAGGCAGCAGCTTTTGCACAGATGCTCCTGGTGATTCTGGCACTTTCCAGGCACACTCCTGAAAGTCGCGCACACTGCTGTTCACTCGCTAAACGACCTCTTGGGAAACACGTCTCCGGTCGACGGACCGCTCAGATTGCTTCTCGTGTAACTGTGAACTGTGTCAGCGCAGGGAATCCGTCTCTGTTGAGCAGATGTCAATCCTGCCTCGCTTTTGCTTTGTTGCCTCTACCAAGATGATTTCCCGTTTCTCTCTTCACTGGAGCAGGCAGACACAGCCAACGCACATCAAGTGTCAAGAGACACGCTCTGCTGAGCTCAACGCTTGTGCAGATGCACATGTGCGACGAAGTCAACACACGTGCTTGTGGAGAGAAAGAAAGGGACTCCCAGGCGTGTGGAGCGACGGGGAGAAAGAGCGGGCGCTGAGGAACACAGTTTCAAACAGACTGTCTCCACACAAACAGGCACCTGTCTGCAGGTATCCTAGATCTTGATTCTTGAACTTGAGGAAACACGCGTCTGAGCAAAACTCCCAAACGCTTCCAGGAAAGACACAGGCTCTCCCACAAGCACACAAGTGTTTGCCCTCAGCTATAGATCAGGGACAAGCCTGTGAAGAGCAACCAAAGAGCTCGTCCGTCTTTCTCTCAATAGATGGGAGTAGGCGCGCTTGCGGATGTGTGCGTGTGTGTGGCCACGCGTTTGCTTAGGCATCAGTGTGTGAAAAGGTAGGTGCTTTTCTCTAGCTGCGTGTGCGTGCACGTGGTGCTGGGTGCACATCCCTGGGTGCTCGTGGAAAGGTTTCTGCATGGTTTTCGCTGAGGAATCGTGTGTGTGCACATGGACAAAGAGAAGGCGCAGCAACCAGGTTCCAGCGCCGAAGAAGGCAAAAGGCGAGGTTTCCGGCGCTATCTCCTTCTCTCCCCAGAGCTAGTCGCGCAAAGCAAGCCGCTAAGCCGGCGACCGGCAAGAGAGCTACAACGAAGCATGCCGAACGGAGAAAATAGCAGCAGCTCATCTGTTCACACCTTGTTTCTGCCATGTGCTTGAACGCCAAGACGTTCGCGCTTCTGTGAGATGAAAGACGTCCTTCTGCATATGTGGTTGCTCACACCGGTGCACTTGTTAGTGTATCCATTCAGTCCTGGGCTGCGGGGCATTCAGAAGTGGCTCTGTGGAGACGTCTGCATAGAGGCAGCTGTCAGAACACGCACACTCGATTGTTCACCAAAACATATGCAGACGCGTCCTTAGCCTGTAGATTTGGATGCACAGAGTTCCCTGTGTTCGCAAGAGACAAGGGAATCGCGTCTGTGCGCACAGAAGCAATAGCGGACCGTTTCCCTCGGAGTGAACGCGAAAGAGCCGTCTATATACTCGCAGACACGCGAACGTGCCTCAATGCGGTCACAGAGGCAGCAGCTTTTGCACAGATGCTCCTGGTGATTCTGGCACTTTCCAGGCACACTCCTGAAAGTCGCGCACACTGCTGTTCACTCGCTAAACGACCTCTTGGGAAACACGTCTCCGGTCGACGGACCGCTCAGATTGCTTCTCGTGTAACTGTGAACTGTGTCAGCGCAGGGAATCCGTCTCTGTTGAGCAGATGTCAATCCTGCCTCGCTTTTGCTTTGTTGCCTCTACCAAGATGATTTCCCGTTTCTCTCTTCACTGGAGCAGGCAGACACAGCCAACGCACATCAAGTGTCAAGAGACACGCTCTGCTGAGCTCAACGCTTGTGCAGATGCACATGTGCGACGAAGTCAACACACGTGCTTGTGGAGAGAAAGAAAGGGACTCCCAGGCGTGTGGAGCGACGGGGAGAAAGAGCGGGCGCTGAGGAACACAGTTTCAAACAGACTGTCTCCACACAAACAGGCACCTGTCTGCAGGTATCCTAGATCTTGATTCTTGAACTTGAGGAAACACGCGTCTGAGCAAAACTCCCAAACGCTTCCAGGAAAGACACAGGCTCTCCCACAAGCACACAAGTGTTTGCCCTCAGCTATAGATCAGGGACAAGCCTGTGAAGAGCAACCAAAGAGCTCGTCCGTCTTTCTCTCAATAGATGGGAGTAGGCGCGCTTGCGGATGTGTGCGTGTGTGTGGCCACGCGTTTGCTTAGGCATCAGTGTGTGAAAAGGTAGGTGCTTTTCTCTAGCTGCGTGTGCGTGCACGTGGTGCTGGGTGCACATCCCTGGGTGCTCGTGGAAAGGTTTCTGCATGGTTTTCGCTGAGGAATCGTGTGTGTGCACATGGACAAAGAGAAGGCGCAGCAACCAGGTTCCAGCGCCGAAGAAGGCAAAAGGCGAGGTTTCCGGCGCTATCTCCTTCTCTCCCCAGAGCTAGTCGCGCAAAGCAAGCCGCTAAGCCGGCGACCGGCAAGAGAGCTACAACGAAGCATGCCGAACGGAGAAAATAGCAGCAGCTCATCTGTTCACACCTTGTTTCTGCCATGTGCTTGAACGCCAAGACGTTCGCGCTTCTGTGAGATGAAAGACGTCCTTCTGCATATGTGGTTGCTCACACCGGTGCACTTGTTAGTGTATCCATTCAGTCCTGGGCTGCGGGGCATTCAGAAGTGGCTCTGTGGAGACGTCTGCATAGAGGCAGCTGTCAGAACACGCACACTCGATTGTTCACCAAAACATATGCAGACGCGTCCTTAGCCTGTAGATTTGGATGCACAGAGTTCCCTGTGTTCGCAAGAGACAAGGGAATCGCGTCTGTGCGCACAGAAGCAATAGCGGACCGTTTCCCTCGGAGTGAACGCGAAAGAGCCGTCTATATACTCGCAGACACGCGAACGTGCCTCAATGCGGTCACAGAGGCAGCAGCTTTTGCACAGATGCTCCTGGTGATTCTGGCACTTTCCAGGCACACTCCTGAAAGTCGCGCACACTGCTGTTCACTCGCTAAACGACCTCTTGGGAAACACGTCTCCGGTCGACGGACCGCTCAGATTGCTTCTCGTGTAACTGTGAACTGTGTCAGCGCAGGGAATCCGTCTCTGTTGAGCAGATGTCAATCCTGCCTCGCTTTTGCTTTGTTGCCTCTACCAAGATGATTTCCCGTTTCTCTCTTCACTGGAGCAGGCAGACACAGCCAACGCACATCAAGTGTCAAGAGACACGCTCTGCTGAGCTCAACGCTTGTGCAGATGCACATGTGCGACGAAGTCAACACACGTGCTTGTGGAGAGAAAGAAAGGGACTCCCAGGCGTGTGGAGCGACGGGGAGAAAGAGCGGGCGCTGAGGAACACAGTTTCAAACAGACTGTCTCCACACAAACAGGCACCTGTCTGCAGGTATCCTAGATCTTGATTCTTGAACTTGAGGAAACACGCGTCTGAGCAAAACTCCCAAACGCTTCCAGGAAAGACACAGGCTCTCCCACAAGCACACAAGTGTTTGCCCTCAGCTATAGATCAGGGACAAGCCTGTGAAGAGCAACCAAAGAGCTCGTCCGTCTTTCCCTCAATAGATGGGAGTAGGCGCGCTTGCGGATGTGTGCGTGTGTGTGGCCACGCGTTTGCTTAGGCATCAGTGTGTGAAAAGGTAGGTGCTTTTCTCTAGCTGCGTGTGCGTGCACGTGGTGCTGGGTGCACATCCCTGGGTGCTCGTGGAAAGGTTTCTGCATGGTTTTCGCTGAGGAATCGTGTGTGTGCACATGGACAAAGAGAAGGCGCAGCAACCAGGTTCCAGCGCCGAAGAAGGCAAAAGGCGAGGTTTCCGGCGCTATCTCCTTCTCTCCCCAGAGCTAGTCGCGCAAAGCAAGCCGCTAAGCCGGCGACCGGCAAGAGAGCTACAACGAAGCATGCCGAACGGAGAAAATAGCAGCAGCTCATCTGTTCACACCTTGTTTCTGCCATGTGCTTGAACGCCAAGACGTTCGCGCTTCTGTGAGATGAAAGACGTCCTTCTGCATATGTGGTTGCTCACACCGGTGCACTTGTTAGTGTATCCATTCAGTCCTGGGCTGCGGGGCATTCAGAAGTGGCTCTGTGGAGACGTCTGCATAGAGGCAGCTGTCAGAACACGCACACTCGATTGTTCACCAAAACATATGCAGACGCGTCCTTAGCCTGTAGATTTGGATGCACAGAGTTCCCTGTGTTCGCAAGAGACAAGGGAATCGCGTCTGTGCGCACAGAAGCAATAGCGGACCGTTTCCCTCGGAGTGAACGCGAAAGAGCCGTCTATATACTCGCAGACACGCGAACGTGCCTCAATGCGGTCACAGAGGCAGCAGCTTTTGCACAGATGCTCCTGGTGATTCTGGCACTTTCCAGGCACACTCCTGAAAGTCGCGCACACTGCTGTTCACTCGCTAAACGACCTCTTGGGAAACACGTCTCCGGTCGACGGACCGCTCAGATTGCTTCTCGTGTAACTGTGAACTGTGTCAGCGCAGGGAATCCGTCTCTGTTGAGCAGATGTCAATCCTGCCTCGCTTTTGCTTTGTTGCCTCTACCAAGATGATTTCCCGTTTCTCTCTTCACTGGAGCAGGCAGACACAGCCAACGCACATCAAGTGTCAAGAGACACGCTCTGCTGAGCTCAACGCTTGTGCAGATGCACATGTGCGACGAAGTCAACACACGTGCTTGTGGAGAGAAAGAAAGGGACTCCCAGGCGTGTGGAGCGACGGGGAGAAAGAGCGGGCGCTGAGGAACACAGTTTCAAACAGACTGTCTCCACACAAACAGGCACCTGTCTGCAGGTATCCTAGATCTTGATTCTTGAACTTGAGGAAACACGCGTCTGAGCAAAACTCCCAAACGCTTCCAGGAAAGACACAGGCTCTCCCACAAGCACACAAGTGTTTGCCCTCAGCTATAGATCAGGGACAAGCCTGTGAAGAGCAACCAAAGAGCTCGTCCGTCTTTCCCTCAATAGATGGGAGTAGGCGCGCTTGCGGATGTGTGCGTGTGTGTGGCCACGCGTTTGCTTAGGCATCAGTGTGTGAAAAGGTAGGTGCTTTTCTCTAGCTGCGTGTGCGTGCACGTGGTGCTGGGTGCACATCCCTGGGTGCTCGTGGAAAGGTTTCTGCATGGTTTTCGCTGAGGAATCGTGTGTGTGCACATGGACAAAGAGAAGGCGCAGCAACCAGGTTCCAGCGCCGAAGAAGGCAAAAGGCGAGGTTTCCGGCGCTATCTCCTTCTCTCCCCAGAGCTAGTCGCGCAAAGCAAGCCGCTAAGCCGGCGACCGGCAAGAGAGCTACAACGAAGCATGCCGAACGGAGAAAATAGCAGCAGCTCATCTGTTCACACCTTGTTTCTGCCATGTGCTTGAACGCCAAGACGTTCGCGCTTCTGTGAGATGAAAGACGTCCTTCTGCATATGTGGTTGCTCACACCGGTGCACTTGTTAGTGTATCCATTCAGTCCTGGGCTGCGGGGCATTCAGAAGTGGCTCTGTGGAGACGTCTGCATAGAGGCAGCTGTCAGAACACGCACACTCGATTGTTCACCAAAACATACGCAGACGCGTCCTTAGCCTGTAGATTTGGATGCACAGAGTTCCCTGTGTTCGCAAGAGACAAGGGAATCGCGTCTGTGCGCACAGAAGCAATAGCGGACCGTTTCCCTCGGAGTGAACGCGAAAGAGCCGTCTATATACTCGCAGACACGCGAACGTGCCTCAATGCGGTCACAGAGGCAGCAGCTTTTGCACAGATGCTCCTGGTGATTCTGGCACTTTCCAGGCACACTCCTGAAAGTCGCGCACACTGCTGTTCACTCGCTAAACGACCTCTTGGGAAACACGTCTCCGGTCGACGGACCGCTCAGATTGCTTCTCGTGTAACTGTGAACTGTGTCAGCGCAGGGAATCCGTCTCTGTTGAGCAGATGTCAATCCTGCCTCGCTTTTGCTTTGTTGCCTCTACCAAGATGATTTCCCGTTTCTCTCTTCACTGGAGCAGGCAGACACAGCCAACGCACATCAAGTGTCAAGAGACACGCTCTGCTGAGCTCAACGCTTGTGCAGATGCACATGTGCGACGAAGTCAACACACGTGCTTGTGGAGAGAAAGAAAGGGACTCCCAGGCGTGTGGAGCGACGGGGAGAAAGAGCGGGCGCTGAGGAACACAGTTTCAAACAGACTGTCTCCACACAAACAGGCACCTGTCTGCAGGTATCCTAGATCTTGATTCTTGAACTTGAGGAAACACGCGTCTGAGCAAAACTCCCAAACGCTTCCAGGAAAGACACAGGCTCTCCCACAAGCACACAAGTGTTTGCCCTCAGCTATAGATCAGGGACAAGCCTGTGAAGAGCAACCAAAGAGCTCGTCCGTCTTTCCCTCAATAGATGGGAGTAGGCGCGCTTGCGGATGTGTGCGTGTGTGTGGCCACGCGTTTGCTTAGGCATCAGTGTGTGAAAAGGTAGGTGCTTTTCTCTAGCTGCGTGTGCGTGCACGTGGTGCTGGGTGCACATCCCTGGGTGCTCGTGGAAAGGTTTCTGCATGGTTTTCGCTGAGGAATCGTGTGTGTGCACATGGACAAAGAGAAGGCGCAGCAACCAGGTTCCAGCGCCGAAGAAGGCAAAAGGCGAGGTTTCCGGCGCTATCTCCTTCTCTCCCCAGAGCTAGTCGCGCAAAGCAAGCCGCTAAGCCGGCGACCGGCAAGAGAGCTACAACGAAGCATGCCGAACGGAGAAAATAGCAGCAGCTCATCTGTTCACACCTTGTTTCTGCCATGTGCTTGAACGCCAAGACGTTCGCGCTTCTGTGAGATGAAAGACGTCCTTCTGCATATGTGGTTGCTCACACCGGTGCACTTGTTAGTGTATCCATTCAGTCCTGGGCTGCGGGGCATTCAGAAGTGGCTCTGTGGAGACGTCTGCATAGAGGCAGCTGTCAGAACACGCACACTCGATTGTTCACCAAAACATATGCAGACGCGTCCTTAGCCTGTAGATTTGGATGCACAGAGTTCCCTGTGTTCGCAAGAGACAAGGGAATCGCGTCTGTGCGCACAGAAGCAATAGCGGACCGTTTCCCTCGGAGTGAACGCGAAAGAGCCGTCTATATACTCGCAGACACGCGAACGTGCCTCAATGCGGTCACAGAGGCAGCAGCTTTTGCACAGATGCTCCTGGTGATTCTGGCACTTTCCAGGCACACTCCTGAAAGTCGCGCACACTGCTGTTCACTCGCTAAACGACCTCTTGGGAAACACGTCTCCGGTCGACGGACCGCTCAGATTGCTTCTCGTGTAACTGTGAACTGTGTCAGCGCAGGGAATCCGTCTCTGTTGAGCAGATGTCAATCCTGCCTCGCTTTTGCTTTGTTGCCTCTACCAAGATGATTTCCCGTTTCTCTCTTCACTGGAGCAGGCAGACACAGCCAACGCACATCAAGTGTCAAGAGACACGCTCTGCTGAGCTCAACGCTTGTGCAGATGCACATGTGCGACGAAGTCAACACACGTGCTTGTGGAGAGAAAGAAAGGGACTCCCAGGCGTGTGGAGCGACGGGGAGAAAGAGCGGGCGCTGAGGAACACAGTTTCAAACAGACTGTCTCCACACAAACAGGCACCTGTCTGCAGGTATCCTAGATCTTGATTCTTGAACTTGAGGAAACACGCGTCTGAGCAAAACTCCCAAACGCTTCCAGGAAAGACACAGGCTCTCCCACAAGCACACAAGTGTTTGCCCTCAGCTATAGATCAGGGACAAGCCTGTGAAGAGCAACCAAAGAGCTCGTCCGTCTTTCCCTCAATAGATGGGAGTAGGCGCGCTTGCGGATGTGTGCGTGTGTGTGGCCACGCGTTTGCTTAGGCATCAGTGTGTGAAAAGGTAGGTGCTTTTCTCTAGCTGCGTGTGCGTGCACGTGGTGCTGGGTGCACATCCCTGGGTGCTCGTGGAAAGGTTTCTGCATGGTTTTCGCTGAGGAATCGTGTGTGTGCACATGGACAAAGAGAAGGCGCAGCAACCAGGTTCCAGCGCCGAAGAAGGCAAAAGGCGAGGTTTCCGGCGCTATCTCCTTCTCTCCCCAGAGCTAGTCGCGCAAAGCAAGCCGCTAAGCCGGCGACCGGCAAGAGAGCTACAACGAAGCATGCCGAACGGAGAAAATAGCAGCAGCTCATCTGTTCACACCTTGTTTCTGCCATGTGCTTGAACGCCAAGACGTTCGCGCTTCTGTGAGATGAAAGACGTCCTTCTGCATATGTGGTTGCTCACACCGGTGCACTTGTTAGTGTATCCATTCAGTCCTGGGCTGCGGGGCATTCAGAAGTGGCTCTGTGGAGACGTCTGCATAGAGGCAGCTGTCAGAACACGCACACTCGATTGTTCACCAAAACATATGCAGACGCGTCCTTAGCCTGTAGATTTGGATGCACAGAGTTCCCTGTGTTCGCAAGAGACAAGGGAATCGCGTCTGTGCGCACAGAAGCAATAGCGGACCGTTTCCCTCGGAGTGAACGCGAAAGAGCCGTCTATATACTCGCAGACACGCGAACGTGCCTCAATGCGGTCACAGAGGCAGCAGCTTTTGCACAGATGCTCCTGGTGATTCTGGCACTTTCCAGGCACACTCCTGAAAGTCGCGCACACTGCTGTTCACTCGCTAAACGACCTCTTGGGAAACACGTCTCCGGTCGACGGACCGCTCAGATTGCTTCTCGTGTAACTGTGAACTGTGTCAGCGCAGGGAATCCGTCTCTGTTGAGCAGATGTCAATCCTGCCTCGCTTTTGCTTTGTTGCCTCTACCAAGATGATTTCCCGTTTCTCTCTTCACTGGAGCAGGCAGACACAGCCAACGCACATCAAGTGTCAAGAGACACGCTCTGCTGAGCTCAACGCTTGTGCAGATGCACATGTGCGACGAAGTCAACACACGTGCTTGTGGAGAGAAAGAAAGGGACTCCCAGGCGTGTGGAGCGACGGGGAGAAAGAGCGGGCGCTGAGGAACACAGTTTCAAACAGACTGTCTCCACACAAACAGGCACCTGTCTGCAGGTATCCTAGATCTTGATTCTTGAACTTGAGGAAACACGCGTCTGAGCAAAACTCCCAAACGCTTCCAGGAAAGACACAGGCTCTCCCACAAGCACACAAGTGTTTGCCCTCAGCTATAGATCAGGGACAAGCCTGTGAAGAGCAACCAAAGAGCTCGTCCGTCTTTCTCTCAATAGATGGGAGTAGGCGCGCTTGCGGATGTGTGCGTGTGTGTGGCCACGCGTTTGCTTAGGCATCAGTGTGTGAAAAGGTAGGTGCTTTTCTCTAGCTGCGTGTGCGTGCACGTGGTGCTGGGTGCACATCCCTGGGTGCTCGTGGAAAGGTTTCTGCATGGTTTTCGCTGAGGAATCGTGTGTGTGCACATGGACAAAGAGAAGGCGCAGCAACCAGGTTCCAGCGCCGAAGAAGGCAAAAGGCGAGGTTTCCGGCGCTATCTCCTTCTCTCCCCAGAGCTAGTCGCGCAAAGCAAGCCGCTAAGCCGGCGACCGGCAAGAGAGCTACAACGAAGCATGCCGAACGGAGAAAATAGCAGCAGCTCATCTGTTCACACCTTGTTTCCGCCATGTGCTTGAACGCCAAGACGTTCGCGCTTCTGTGAGATGAAAGACGTCCTTCTGCATATGTGGTTGCTCACACCGGTGCACTTGTTAGTGTATCCATTCAGTCCTGGGCTGCGGGGCATTCAGAAGTGGCTCTGTGGAGACGTCTGCATAGAGGCAGCTGTCAGAACACGCACACTCGATTGTTCACCAAAACATATGCAGACGCGTCCTTAGCCTGTAGATTTGGATGCACAGAGTTCCCTGTGTTCGCAAGAGACAAGGGAATCGCGTCTGTGCGCACAGAAGCAATAGCGGACCGTTTCCCTCGGAGTGAACGCGAAAGAGCCGTCTATATACTCGCAGACACGCGAACGTGCCTCAATGCGGTCACAGAGGCAGCAGCTTTTGCACAGATGCTCCTGGTGATTCTGGCACTTTCCAGGCACACTCCTGAAAGTCGCGCACACTGCTGTTCACTCGCTAAACGACCTCTTGGGAAACACGTCTCCGGTCGACGGACCGCTCAGATTGCTTCTCGTGTAACTGTGAACTGTGTCAGCGCAGGGAATCCGTCTCTGTTGAGCAGATGTCAATCCTGCCTCGCTTTTGCTTTGTTGCCTCTACCAAGATGATTTCCCGTTTCTCTCTTCACTGGAGCAGGCAGACACAGCCAACGCACATCAAGTGTCAAGAGACACGCTCTGCTGAGCTCAACGCTTGTGCAGATGCACATGTGCGACGAAGTCAACACACGTGCTTGTGGAGAGAAAGAAAGGGACTCCCAGGCGTGTGGAGCGACGGGGAGAAAGAGCGGGCGCTGAGGAACACAGTTTCAAACAGACTGTCTCCACACAAACAGGCACCTGTCTGCAGGTATCCTAGATCTTGATTCTTGAACTTGAGGAAACACGCGTCTGAGCAAAACTCCCAAACGCTTCCAGGAAAGACACAGGCTCTCCCACAAGCACACAAGTGTTTGCCCTCAGCTATAGATCAGGGACAAGCCTGTGAAGAGCAACCAAAGAGCTCGTCCGTCTTTCTCTCAATAGATGGGAGTAGGCGCGCTTGCGGATGTGTGCGTGTGTGTGGCCACGCGTTTGCTTAGGCATCAGTGTGTGAAAAGGTAGGTGCTTTTCTCTAGCTGCGTGTGCGTGCACGTGGTGCTGGGTGCACATCCCTGGGTGCTCGTGGAAAGGTTTCTGCATGGTTTTCGCTGAGGAATCGTGTGTGTGCACATGGACAAAGAGAAGGCGCAGCAACCAGGTTCCAGCGCCGAAGAAGGCAAAAGGCGAGGTTTCCGGCGCTATCTCCTTCTCTCCCCAGAGCTAGTCGCGCAAAGCAAGCCGCTAAGCCGGCGACCGGCAAGAGAGCTACAACGAAGCATGCCGAACGGAGAAAATAGCAGCAGCTCATCTGTTCACACCTTGTTTCTGCCATGTGCTTGAACGCCAAGACGTTCGCGCTTCTGTGAGATGAAAGACGTCCTTCTGCATATGTGGTTGCTCACACCGGTGCACTTGTTAGTGTATCCATTCAGTCCTGGGCTGCGGGGCATTCAGAAGTGGCTCTGTGGAGACGTCTGCATAGAGGCAGCTGTCAGAACACGCACACTCGATTGTTCACCAAAACATATGCAGACGCGTCCTTAGCCTGTAGATTTGGATGCACAGAGTTCCCTGTGTTCGCAAGAGACAAGGGAATCGCGTCTGTGCGCACAGAAGCAATAGCGGACCGTTTCCCTCGGAGTGAACGCGAAAGAGCCGTCTATATACTCGCAGACACGCGAACGTGCCTCAATGCGGTCACAGAGGCAGCAGCTTTTGCACAGATGCTCCTGGTGATTCTGGCACTTTCCAGGCACACTCCTGAAAGTCGCGCACACTGCTGTTCACTCGCTAAACGACCTCTTGGGAAACACGTCTCCGGTCGACGGACCGCTCAGATTGCTTCTCGTGTAACTGTGAACTGTGTCAGCGCAGGGAATCCGTCTCTGTTGAGCAGATGTCAATCCTGCCTCGCTTTTGCTTTGTTGCCTCTACCAAGATGATTTCCCGTTTCTCTCTTCACTGGAGCAGGCAGACACAGCCAACGCACATCAAGTGTCAAGAGACACGCTCTGCTGAGCTCAACGCTTGTGCAGATGCACATGTGCGACGAAGTCAACACACGTGCTTGTGGAGAGAAAGAAAGGGACTCCCAGGCGTGTGGAGCGACGGGGAGAAAGAGCGGGCGCTGAGGAACACAGTTTCAAACAGACTGTCTCCACACAAACAGGCACCTGTCTGCAGGTATCCTAGATCTTGATTCTTGAACTTGAGGAAACACGCGTCTGAGCAAAACTCCCAAACGCTTCCAGGAAAGACACAGGCTCTCCCACAAGCACACAAGTGTTTGCCCTCAGCTATAGATCAGGGACAAGCCTGTGAAGAGCAACCAAAGAGCTCGTCCGTCTTTCTCTCAATAGATGGGAGTAGGCGCGCTTGCGGATGTGTGCGTGTGTGTGGCCACGCGTTTGCTTAGGCATCAGTGTGTGAAAAGGTAGGTGCTTTTCTCTAGCTGCGTGTGCGTGCACGTGGTGCTGGGTGCACATCCCTGGGTGCTCGTGGAAAGGTTTCTGCATGGTTTTCGCTGAGGAATCGTGTGTGTGCACATGGACAAAGAGAAGGCGCAGCAACCAGGTTCCAGCGCCGAAGAAGGCAAAAGGCGAGGTTTCCGGCGCTATCTCCTTCTCTCCCCAGAGCTAGTCGCGCAAAGCAAGCCGCTAAGCCGGCGACCGGCAAGAGAGCTACAACGAAGCATGCCGAACGGAGAAAATAGCAGCAGCTCATCTGTTCACACCTTGTTTCTGCCATGTGCTTGAACGCCAAGACGTTCGCGCTTCTGTGAGATGAAAGACGTCCTTCTGCATATGTGGTTGCTCACACCGGTGCACTTGTTAGTGTATCCATTCAGTCCTGGGCTGCGGGGCATTCAGAAGTGGCTCTGTGGAGACGTCTGCATAGAGGCAGCTGTCAGAACACGCACACTCGATTGTTCACCAAAACATATGCAGACGCGTCCTTAGCCTGTAGATTTGGATGCACAGAGTTCCCTGTGTTCGCAAGAGACAAGGGAATCGCGTCTGTGCGCACAGAAGCAATAGCGGACCGTTTCCCTCGGAGTGAACGCGAAAGAGCCGTCTATATACTCGCAGACACGCGAACGTGCCTCAATGCGGTCACAGAGGCAGCAGCTTTTGCACAGATGCTCCTGGTGATTCTGGCACTTTCCAGGCACACTCCTGAAAGTCGCGCACACTGCTGTTCACTCGCTAAACGACCTCTTGGGAAACACGTCTCCGGTCGACGGACCGCTCAGATTGCTTCTCGTGTAACTGTGAACTGTGTCAGCGCAGGGAATCCGTCTCTGTTGAGCAGATGTCAATCCTGCCTCGCTTTTGCTTTGTTGCCTCTACCAAGATGATTTCCCGTTTCTCTCTTCACTGGAGCAGGCAGACACAGCCAACGCACATCAAGTGTCAAGAGACACGCTCTGCTGAGCTCAACGCTTGTGCAGATGCACATGTGCGACGAAGTCAACACACGTGCTTGTGGAGAGAAAGAAAGGGACTCCCAGGCGTGTGGAGCGACGGGGAGAAAGAGCGGGCGCTGAGGAACACAGTTTCAAACAGACTGTCTCCACACAAACAGGCACCTGTCTGCAGGTATCCTAGATCTTGATTCTTGAACTTGAGGAAACACGCGTCTGAGCAAAACTCCCAAACGCTTCCAGGAAAGACACAGGCTCTCCCACAAGCACACAAGTGTTTGCCCTCAGCTATAGATCAGGGACAAGCCTGTGAAGAGCAACCAAAGAGCTCGTCCGTCTTTCCCTCAATAGATGGGAGTAGGCGCGCTTGCGGATGTGTGCGTGTGTGTGGCCACGCGTTTGCTTAGGCATCAGTGTGTGAAAAGGTAGGTGCTTTTCTCTAGCTGCGTGTGCGTGCACGTGGTGCTGGGTGCACATCCCTGGGTGCTCGTGGAAAGGTTTCTGCATGGTTTTCGCTGAGGAATCGTGTGTGTGCACATGGACAAAGAGAAGGCGCAGCAACCAGGTTCCAGCGCCGAAGAAGGCAAAAGGCGAGGTTTCCGGCGCTATCTCCTTCTCTCCCCAGAGCTAGTCGCGCAAAGCAAGCCGCTAAGCCGGCGACCGGCAAGAGAGCTACAACGAAGCATGCCGAACGGAGAAAATAGCAGCAGCTCATCTGTTCACACCTTGTTTCTGCCATGTGCTTGAACGCCAAGACGTTCGCGCTTCTGTGAGATGAAAGACGTCCTTCTGCATATGTGGTTGCTCACACCGGTGCACTTGTTAGTGTATCCATTCAGTCCTGGGCTGCGGGGCATTCAGAAGTGGCTCTGTGGAGACGTCTGCATAGAGGCAGCTGTCAGAACACGCACACTCGATTGTTCACCAAAACATATGCAGACGCGTCCTTAGCCTGTAGATTTGGATGCACAGAGTTCCCTGTGTTCGCAAGAGACAAGGGAATCGCGTCTGTGCGCACAGAAGCAATAGCGGACCGTTTCCCTCGGAGTGAACGCGAAAGAGCCGTCTATATACTCGCAGACACGCGAACGTGCCTCAATGCGGTCACAGAGGCAGCAGCTTTTGCACAGATGCTCCTGGTGATTCTGGCACTTTCCAGGCACACTCCTGAAAGTCGCGCACACTGCTGTTCACTCGCTAAACGACCTCTTGGGAAACACGTCTCCGGTCGACGGACCGCTCAGATTGCTTCTCGTGTAACTGTGAACTGTGTCAGCGCAGGGAATCCGTCTCTGTTGAGCAGATGTCAATCCTGCCTCGCTTTTGCTTTGTTGCCTCTACCAAGATGATTTCCCGTTTCTCTCTTCACTGGAGCAGGCAGACACAGCCAACGCACATCAAGTGTCAAGAGACACGCTCTGCTGAGCTCAACGCTTGTGCAGATGCACATGTGCGACGAAGTCAACACACGTGCTTGTGGAGAGAAAGAAAGGGACTCCCAGGCGTGTGGAGCGACGGGGAGAAAGAGCGGGCGCTGAGGAACACAGTTTCAAACAGACTGTCTCCACACAAACAGGCACCTGTCTGCAGGTATCCTAGATCTTGATTCTTGAACTTGAGGAAACACGCGTCTGAGCAAAACTCCCAAACGCTTCCAGGAAAGACACAGGCTCTCCCACAAGCACACAAGTGTTTGCCCTCAGCTATAGATCAGGGACAAGCCTGTGAAGAGCAACCAAAGAGCTCGTCCGTCTTTCCCTCAATAGATGGGAGTAGGCGCGCTTGCGGATGTGTGCGTGTGTGTGGCCACGCGTTTGCTTAGGCATCAGTGTGTGAAAAGGTAGGTGCTTTTCTCTAGCTGCGTGTGCGTGCACGTGGTGCTGGGTGCACATCCCTGGGTGCTCGTGGAAAGGTTTCTGCATGGTTTTCGCTGAGGAATCGTGTGTGTGCACATGGACAAAGAGAAGGCGCAGCAACCAGGTTCCAGCGCCGAAGAAGGCAAAAGGCGAGGTTTCCGGCGCTATCTCCTTCTCTCCCCAGAGCTAGTCGCGCAAAGCAAGCCGCTAAGCCGGCGACCGGCAAGAGAGCTACAACGAAGCATGCCGAACGGAGAAAATAGCAGCAGCTCATCTGTTCACACCTTGTTTCTGCCATGTGCTTGAACGCCAAGACGTTCGCGCTTCTGTGAGATGAAAGACGTCCTTCTGCATATGTGGTTGCTCACACCGGTGCACTTGTTAGTGTATCCATTCAGTCCTGGGCTGCGGGGCATTCAGAAGTGGCTCTGTGGAGACGTCTGCATAGAGGCAGCTGTCAGAACACGCACACTCGATTGTTCACCAAAACATACGCAGACGCGTCCTTAGCCTGTAGATTTGGATGCACAGAGTTCCCTGTGTTCGCAAGAGACAAGGGAATCGCGTCTGTGCGCACAGAAGCAATAGCGGACCGTTTCCCTCGGAGTGAACGCGAAAGAGCCGTCTATATACTCGCAGACACGCGAACGTGCCTCAATGCGGTCACAGAGGCAGCAGCTTTTGCACAGATGCTCCTGGTGATTCTGGCACTTTCCAGGCACACTCCTGAAAGTCGCGCACACTGCTGTTCACTCGCTAAACGACCTCTTGGGAAACACGTCTCCGGTCGACGGACCGCTCAGATTGCTTCTCGTGTAACTGTGAACTGTGTCAGCGCAGGGAATCCGTCTCTGTTGAGCAGATGTCAATCCTGCCTCGCTTTTGCTTTGTTGCCTCTACCAAGATGATTTCCCGTTTCTCTCTTCACTGGAGCAGGCAGACACAGCCAACGCACATCAAGTGTCAAGAGACACGCTCTGCTGAGCTCAACGCTTGTGCAGATGCACATGTGCGACGAAGTCAACACACGTGCTTGTGGAGAGAAAGAAAGGGACTCCCAGGCGTGTGGAGCGACGGGGAGAAAGAGCGGGCGCTGAGGAACACAGTTTCAAACAGACTGTCTCCACACAAACAGGCACCTGTCTGCAGGTATCCTAGATCTTGATTCTTGAACTTGAGGAAACACGCGTCTGAGCAAAACTCCCAAACGCTTCCAGGAAAGACACAGGCTCTCCCACAAGCACACAAGTGTTTGCCCTCAGCTATAGATCAGGGACAAGCCTGTGAAGAGCAACCAAAGAGCTCGTCCGTCTTTCCCTCAATAGATGGGAGTAGGCGCGCTTGCGGATGTGTGCGTGTGTGTGGCCACGCGTTTGCTTAGGCATCAGTGTGTGAAAAGGTAGGTGCTTTTCTCTAGCTGCGTGTGCGTGCACGTGGTGCTGGGTGCACATCCCTGGGTGCTCGTGGAAAGGTTTCTGCATGGTTTTCGCTGAGGAATCGTGTGTGTGCACATGGACAAAGAGAAGGCGCAGCAACCAGGTTCCAGCGCCGAAGAAGGCAAAAGGCGAGGTTTCCGGCGCTATCTCCTTCTCTCCCCAGAGCTAGTCGCGCAAAGCAAGCCGCTAAGCCGGCGACCGGCAAGAGAGCTACAACGAAGCATGCCGAACGGAGAAAATAGCAGCAGCTCATCTGTTCACACCTTGTTTCTGCCATGTGCTTGAACGCCAAGACGTTCGCGCTTCTGTGAGATGAAAGACGTCCTTCTGCATATGTGGTTGCTCACACCGGTGCACTTGTTAGTGTATCCATTCAGTCCTGGGCTGCGGGGCATTCAGAAGTGGCTCTGTGGAGACGTCTGCATAGAGGCAGCTGTCAGAACACGCACACTCGATTGTTCACCAAAACATATGCAGACGCGTCCTTAGCCTGTAGATTTGGATGCACAGAGTTCCCTGTGTTCGCAAGAGACAAGGGAATCGCGTCTGTGCGCACAGAAGCAATAGCGGACCGTTTCCCTCGGAGTGAACGCGAAAGAGCCGTCTATATACTCGCAGACACGCGAACGTGCCTCAATGCGGTCACAGAGGCAGCAGCTTTTGCACAGATGCTCCTGGTGATTCTGGCACTTTCCAGGCACACTCCTGAAAGTCGCGCACACTGCTGTTCACTCGCTAAACGACCTCTTGGGAAACACGTCTCCGGTCGACGGACCGCTCAGATTGCTTCTCGTGTAACTGTGAACTGTGTCAGCGCAGGGAATCCGTCTCTGTTGAGCAGATGTCAATCCTGCCTCGCTTTTGCTTTGTTGCCTCTACCAAGATGATTTCCCGTTTCTCTCTTCACTGGAGCAGGCAGACACAGCCAACGCACATCAAGTGTCAAGAGACACGCTCTGCTGAGCTCAACGCTTGTGCAGATGCACATGTGCGACGAAGTCAACACACGTGCTTGTGGAGAGAAAGAAAGGGACTCCCAGGCGTGTGGAGCGACGGGGAGAAAGAGCGGGCGCTGAGGAACACAGTTTCAAACAGACTGTCTCCACACAAACAGGCACCTGTCTGCAGGTATCCTAGATCTTGATTCTTGAACTTGAGGAAACACGCGTCTGAGCAAAACTCCCAAACGCTTCCAGGAAAGACACAGGCTCTCCCACAAGCACACAAGTGTTTGCCCTCAGCTATAGATCAGGGACAAGCCTGTGAAGAGCAACCAAAGAGCTCGTCCGTCTTTCTCTCAATAGATGGGAGTAGGCGCGCTTGCGGATGTGTGCGTGTGTGTGGCCACGCGTTTGCTTAGGCATCAGTGTGTGAAAAGGTAGGTGCTTTTCTCTAGCTGCGTGTGCGTGCACGTGGTGCTGGGTGCACATCCCTGGGTGCTCGTGGAAAGGTTTCTGCATGGTTTTCGCTGAGGAATCGTGTGTGTGCACATGGACAAAGAGAAGGCGCAGCAACCAGGTTCCAGCGCCGAAGAAGGCAAAAGGCGAGGTTTCCGGCGCTATCTCCTTCTCTCCCCAGAGCTAGTCGCGCAAAGCAAGCCGCTAAGCCGGCGACCGGCAAGAGAGCTACAACGAAGCATGCCGAACGGAGAAAATAGCAGCAGCTCATCTGTTCACACCTTGTTTCTGCCATGTGCTTGAACGCCAAGACGTTCGCGCTTCTGTGAGATGAAAGACGTCCTTCTGCATATGTGGTTGCTCACACCGGTGCACTTGTTAGTGTATCCATTCAGTCCTGGGCTGCGGGGCATTCAGAAGTGGCTCTGTGGAGACGTCTGCATAGAGGCAGCTGTCAGAACACGCACACTCGATTGTTCACCAAAACATATGCAGACGCGTCCTTAGCCTGTAGATTTGGATGCACAGAGTTCCCTGTGTTCGCAAGAGACAAGGGAATCGCGTCTGTGCGCACAGAAGCAATAGCGGACCGTTTCCCTCGGAGTGAACGCGAAAGAGCCGTCTATATACTCGCAGACACGCGAACGTGCCTCAATGCGGTCACAGAGGCAGCAGCTTTTGCACAGATGCTCCTGGTGATTCTGGCACTTTCCAGGCACACTCCTGAAAGTCGCGCACACTGCTGTTCACTCGCTAAACGACCTCTTGGGAAACACGTCTCCGGTCGACGGACCGCTCAGATTGCTTCTCGTGTAACTGTGAACTGTGTCAGCGCAGGGAATCCGTCTCTGTTGAGCAGATGTCAATCCTGCCTCGCTTTTGCTTTGTTGCCTCTACCAAGATGATTTCCCGTTTCTCTCTTCACTGGAGCAGGCAGACACAGCCAACGCACATCAAGTGTCAAGAGACACGCTCTGCTGAGCTCAACGCTTGTGCAGATGCACATGTGCGACGAAGTCAACACACGTGCTTGTGGAGAGAAAGAAAGGGACTCCCAGGCGTGTGGAGCGACGGGGAGAAAGAGCGGGCGCTGAGGAACACAGTTTCAAACAGACTGTCTCCACACAAACAGGCACCTGTCTGCAGGTATCCTAGATCTTGATTCTTGAACTTGAGGAAACACGCGTCTGAGCAAAACTCCCAAACGCTTCCAGGAAAGACACAGGCTCTCCCACAAGCACACAAGTGTTTGCCCTCAGCTATAGATCAGGGACAAGCCTGTGAAGAGCAACCAAAGAGCTCGTCCGTCTTTCCCTCAATAGATGGGAGTAGGCGCGCTTGCGGATGTGTGCGTGTGTGTGGCCACGCGTTTGCTTAGGCATCAGTGTGTGAAAAGGTAGGTGCTTTTCTCTAGCTGCGTGTGCGTGCACGTGGTGCTGGGTGCACATCCCTGGGTGCTCGTGGAAAGGTTTCTGCATGGTTTTCGCTGAGGAATCGTGTGTGTGCACATGGACAAAGAGAAGGCGCAGCAACCAGGTTCCAGCGCCGAAGAAGGCAAAAGGCGAGGTTTCCGGCGCTATCTCCTTCTCTCCCCAGAGCTAGTCGCGCAAAGCAAGCCGCTAAGCCGGCGACCGGCAAGAGAGCTACAACGAAGCATGCCGAACGGAGAAAATAGCAGCAGCTCATCTGTTCACACCTTGTTTCTGCCATGTGCTTGAACGCCAAGACGTTCGCGCTTCTGTGAGATGAAAGACGTCCTTCTGCATATGTGGTTGCTCACACCGGTGCACTTGTTAGTGTATCCATTCAGTCCTGGGCTGCGGGGCATTCAGAAGTGGCTCTGTGGAGACGTCTGCATAGAGGCAGCTGTCAGAACACGCACACTCGATTGTTCACCAAAACATATGCAGACGCGTCCTTAGCCTGTAGATTTGGATGCACAGAGTTCCCTGTGTTCGCAAGAGACAAGGGAATCGCGTCTGTGCGCACAGAAGCAATAGCGGACCGTTTCCCTCGGAGTGAACGCGAAAGAGCCGTCTATATACTCGCAGACACGCGAACGTGCCTCAATGCGGTCACAGAGGCAGCAGCTTTTGCACAGATGCTCCTGGTGATTCTGGCACTTTCCAGGCACACTCCTGAAAGTCGCGCACACTGCTGTTCACTCGCTAAACGACCTCTTGGGAAACACGTCTCCGGTCGACGGACCGCTCAGATTGCTTCTCGTGTAACTGTGAACTGTGTCAGCGCAGGGAATCCGTCTCTGTTGAGCAGATGTCAATCCTGCCTCGCTTTTGCTTTGTTGCCTCTACCAAGATGATTTCCCGTTTCTCTCTTCACTGGAGCAGGCAGACACAGCCAACGCACATCAAGTGTCAAGAGACACGCTCTGCTGAGCTCAACGCTTGTGCAGATGCACATGTGCGACGAAGTCAACACACGTGCTTGTGGAGAGAAAGAAAGGGACTCCCAGGCGTGTGGAGCGACGGGGAGAAAGAGCGGGCGCTGAGGAACACAGTTTCAAACAGACTGTCTCCACACAAACAGGCACCTGTCTGCAGGTATCCTAGATCTTGATTCTTGAACTTGAGGAAACACGCGTCTGAGCAAAACTCCCAAACGCTTCCAGGAAAGACACAGGCTCTCCCACAAGCACACAAGTGTTTGCCCTCAGCTATAGATCAGGGACAAGCCTGTGAAGAGCAACCAAAGAGCTCGTCCGTCTTTCCCTCAATAGATGGGAGTAGGCGCGCTTGCGGATGTGTGCGTGTGTGTGGCCACGCGTTTGCTTAGGCATCAGTGTGTGAAAAGGTAGGTGCTTTTCTCTAGCTGCGTGTGCGTGCACGTGGTGCTGGGTGCACATCCCTGGGTGCTCGTGGAAAGGTTTCTGCATGGTTTTCGCTGAGGAATCGTGTGTGTGCACATGGACAAAGAGAAGGCGCAGCAACCAGGTTCCAGCGCCGAAGAAGGCAAAAGGCGAGGTTTCCGGCGCTATCTCCTTCTCTCCCCAGAGCTAGTCGCGCAAAGCAAGCCGCTAAGCCGGCGACCGGCAAGAGAGCTACAACGAAGCATGCCGAACGGAGAAAATAGCAGCAGCTCATCTGTTCACACCTTGTTTCTGCCATGTGCTTGAACGCCAAGACGTTCGCGCTTCTGTGAGATGAAAGACGTCCTTCTGCATATGTGGTTGCTCACACCGGTGCACTTGTTAGTGTATCCATTCAGTCCTGGGCTGCGGGGCATTCAGAAGTGGCTCTGTGGAGACGTCTGCATAGAGGCAGCTGTCAGAACACGCACACTCGATTGTTCACCAAAACATACGCAGACGCGTCCTTAGCCTGTAGATTTGGATGCACAGAGTTCCCTGTGTTCGCAAGAGACAAGGGAATCGCGTCTGTGCGCACAGAAGCAATAGCGGACCGTTTCCCTCGGAGTGAACGCGAAAGAGCCGTCTATATACTCGCAGACACGCGAACGTGCCTCAATGCGGTCACAGAGGCAGCAGCTTTTGCACAGATGCTCCTGGTGATTCTGGCACTTTCCAGGCACACTCCTGAAAGTCGCGCACACTGCTGTTCACTCGCTAAACGACCTCTTGGGAAACACGTCTCCGGTCGACGGACCGCTCAGATTGCTTCTCGTGTAACTGTGAACTGTGTCAGCGCAGGGAATCCGTCTCTGTTGAGCAGATGTCAATCCTGCCTCGCTTTTGCTTTGTTGCCTCTACCAAGATGATTTCCCGTTTCTCTCTTCACTGGAGCAGGCAGACACAGCCAACGCACATCAAGTGTCAAGAGACACGCTCTGCTGAGCTCAACGCTTGTGCAGATGCACATGTGCGACGAAGTCAACACACGTGCTTGTGGAGAGAAAGAAAGGGACTCCCAGGCGTGTGGAGCGACGGGGAGAAAGAGCGGGCGCTGAGGAACACAGTTTCAAACAGACTGTCTCCACACAAACAGGCACCTGTCTGCAGGTATCCTAGATCTTGATTCTTGAACTTGAGGAAACACGCGTCTGAGCAAAACTCCCAAACGCTTCCAGGAAAGACACAGGCTCTCCCACAAGCACACAAGTGTTTGCCCTCAGCTATAGATCAGGGACAAGCCTGTGAAGAGCAACCAAAGAGCTCGTCCGTCTTTCCCTCAATAGATGGGAGTAGGCGCGCTTGCGGATGTGTGCGTGTGTGTGGCCACGCGTTTGCTTAGGCATCAGTGTGTGAAAAGGTAGGTGCTTTTCTCTAGCTGCGTGTGCGTGCACGTGGTGCTGGGTGCACATCCCTGGGTGCTCGTGGAAAGGTTTCTGCATGGTTTTCGCTGAGGAATCGTGTGTGTGCACATGGACAAAGAGAAGGCGCAGCAACCAGGTTCCAGCGCCGAAGAAGGCAAAAGGCGAGGTTTCCGGCGCTATCTCCTTCTCTCCCCAGAGCTAGTCGCGCAAAGCAAGCCGCTAAGCCGGCGACCGGCAAGAGAGCTACAACGAAGCATGCCGAACGGAGAAAATAGCAGCAGCTCATCTGTTCACACCTTGTTTCTGCCATGTGCTTGAACGCCAAGACGTTCGCGCTTCTGTGAGATGAAAGACGTCCTTCTGCATATGTGGTTGCTCACACCGGTGCACTTGTTAGTGTATCCATTCAGTCCTGGGCTGCGGGGCATTCAGAAGTGGCTCTGTGGAGACGTCTGCATAGAGGCAGCTGTCAGAACACGCACACTCGATTGTTCACCAAAACATACGCAGACGCGTCCTTAGCCTGTAGATTTGGATGCACAGAGTTCCCTGTGTTCGCAAGAGACAAGGGAATCGCGTCTGTGCGCACAGAAGCAATAGCGGACCGTTTCCCTCGGAGTGAACGCGAAAGAGCCGTCTATATACTCGCAGACACGCGAACGTGCCTCAATGCGGTCACAGAGGCAGCAGCTTTTGCACAGATGCTCCTGGTGATTCTGGCACTTTCCAGGCACACTCCTGAAAGTCGCGCACACTGCTGTTCACTCGCTAAACGACCTCTTGGGAAACACGTCTCCGGTCGACGGACCGCTCAGATTGCTTCTCGTGTAACTGTGAACTGTGTCAGCGCAGGGAATCCGTCTCTGTTGAGCAGATGTCAATCCTGCCTCGCTTTTGCTTTGTTGCCTCTACCAAGATGATTTCCCGTTTCTCTCTTCACTGGAGCAGGCAGACACAGCCAACGCACATCAAGTGTCAAGAGACACGCTCTGCTGAGCTCAACGCTTGTGCAGATGCACATGTGCGACGAAGTCAACACACGTGCTTGTGGAGAGAAAGAAAGGGACTCCCAGGCGTGTGGAGCGACGGGGAGAAAGAGCGGGCGCTGAGGAACACAGTTTCAAACAGACTGTCTCCACACAAACAGGCACCTGTCTGCAGGTATCCTAGATCTTGATTCTTGAACTTGAGGAAACACGCGTCTGAGCAAAACTCCCAAACGCTTCCAGGAAAGACACAGGCTCTCCCACAAGCACACAAGTGTTTGCCCTCAGCTATAGATCAGGGACAAGCCTGTGAAGAGCAACCAAAGAGCTCGTCCGTCTTTCTCTCAATAGATGGGAGTAGGCGCGCTTGCGGATGTGTGCGTGTGTGTGGCCACGCGTTTGCTTAGGCATCAGTGTGTGAAAAGGTAGGTGCTTTTCTCTAGCTGCGTGTGCGTGCACGTGGTGCTGGGTGCACATCCCTGGGTGCTCGTGGAAAGGTTTCTGCATGGTTTTCGCTGAGGAATCGTGTGTGTGCACATGGACAAAGAGAAGGCGCAGCAACCAGGTTCCAGCGCCGAAGAAGGCAAAAGGCGAGGTTTCCGGCGCTATCTCCTTCTCTCCCCAGAGCTAGTCGCGCAAAGCAAGCCGCTAAGCCGGCGACCGGCAAGAGAGCTACAACGAAGCATGCCGAACGGAGAAAATAGCAGCAGCTCATCTGTTCACACCTTGTTTCTGCCATGTGCTTGAACGCCAAGACGTTCGCGCTTCTGTGAGATGAAAGACGTCCTTCTGCATATGTGGTTGCTCACACCGGTGCACTTGTTAGTGTATCCATTCAGTCCTGGGCTGCGGGGCATTCAGAAGTGGCTCTGTGGAGACGTCTGCATAGAGGCAGCTGTCAGAACACGCACACTCGATTGTTCACCAAAACATATGCAGACGCGTCCTTAGCCTGTAGATTTGGATGCACAGAGTTCCCTGTGTTCGCAAGAGACAAGGGAATCGCGTCTGTGCGCACAGAAGCAATAGCGGACCGTTTCCCTCGGAGTGAACGCGAAAGAGCCGTCTATATACTCGCAGACACGCGAACGTGCCTCAATGCGGTCACAGAGGCAGCAGCTTTTGCACAGATGCTCCTGGTGATTCTGGCACTTTCCAGGCACACTCCTGAAAGTCGCGCACACTGCTGTTCACTCGCTAAACGACCTCTTGGGAAACACGTCTCCGGTCGACGGACCGCTCAGATTGCTTCTCGTGTAACTGTGAACTGTGTCAGCGCAGGGAATCCGTCTCTGTTGAGCAGATGTCAATCCTGCCTCGCTTTTGCTTTGTTGCCTCTACCAAGATGATTTCCCGTTTCTCTCTTCACTGGAGCACGCAGACACAGCCAACGCACATCAAGTGTCAAGAGACACGCTCTGCTGAGCTCAACGCTTGTGCAGATGCACATGTGCGACGAAGTCAACACACGTGCTTGTGGAGAGAAAGAAAGGGACTCCCAGGCGTGTGGAGCGACGGGGAGAAAGAGCGGGCGCTGAGGAACACAGTTTCAAACAGACTGTCTCCACACAAACAGGCACCTGTCTGCAGGTATCCTAGATCTTGATTCTTGAACTTGAGGAAACACGCGTCTGAGCAAAACTCCCAAACGCTTCCAGGAAAGACACAGGCTCTCCCACAAGCACACAAGTGTTTGCCCTCAGCTATAGATCAGGGACAAGCCTGTGAAGAGCAACCAAAGAGCTCGTCCGTCTTTCCCTCAATAGATGGGAGTAGGCGCGCTTGCGGATGTGTGCGTGTGTGTGGCCACGCGTTTGCTTAGGCATCAGTGTGTGAAAAGGTAGGTGCTTTTCTCTAGCTGCGTGTGCGTGCACGTGGTGCTGGGTGCACATCCCTGGGTGCTCGTGGAAAGGTTTCTGCATGGTTTTCGCTGAGGAATCGTGTGTGTGCACATGGACAAAGAGAAGGCGCAGCAACCAGGTTCCAGCGCCGAAGAAGGCAAAAGGCGAGGTTTCCGGCGCTATCTCCTTCTCTCCCCAGAGCTAGTCGCGCAAAGCAAGCCGCTAAGCCGGCGACCGGCAAGAGAGCTACAACGAAGCATGCCGAACGGAGAAAATAGCAGCAGCTCATCTGTTCACACCTTGTTTCTGCCATGTGCTTGAACGCCAAGACGTTCGCGCTTCTGTGAGATGAAAGACGTCCTTCTGCATATGTGGTTGCTCACACCGGTGCACTTGTTAGTGTATCCATTCAGTCCTGGGCTGCGGGGCATTCAGAAGTGGCTCTGTGGAGACGTCTGCATAGAGGCAGCTGTCAGAACACGCACACTCGATTGTTCACCAAAACATATGCAGACGCGTCCTTAGCCTGTAGATTTGGATGCACAGAGTTCCCTGTGTTCGCAAGAGACAAGGGAATCGCGTCTGTGCGCACAGAAGCAATAGCGGACCGTTTCCCTCGGAGTGAACGCGAAAGAGCCGTCTATATACTCGCAGACACGCGAACGTGCCTCAATGCGGTCACAGAGGCAGCAGCTTTTGCACAGATGCTCCTGGTGATTCTGGCACTTTCCAGGCACACTCCTGAAAGTCGCGCACACTGCTGTTCACTCGCTAAACGACCTCTTGGGAAACACGTCTCCGGTCGACGGACCGCTCAGATTGCTTCTCGTGTAACTGTGAACTGTGTCAGCGCAGGGAATCCGTCTCTGTTGAGCAGATGTCAATCCTGCCTCGCTTTTGCTTTGTTGCCTCTACCAAGATGATTTCCCGTTTCTCTCTTCACTGGAGCAGGCAGACACAGCCAACGCACATCAAGTGTCAAGAGACACGCTCTGCTGAGCTCAACGCTTGTGCAGATGCACATGTGCGACGAAGTCAACACACGTGCTTGTGGAGAGAAAGAAAGGGACTCCCAGGCGTGTGGAGCGACGGGGAGAAAGAGCGGGCGCTGAGGAACACAGTTTCAAACAGACTGTCTCCACACAAACAGGCACCTGTCTGCAGGTATCCTAGATCTTGATTCTTGAACTTGAGGAAACACGCGTCTGAGCAAAACTCCCAAACGCTTCCAGGAAAGACACAGGCTCTCCCACAAGCACACAAGTGTTTGCCCTCAGCTATAGATCAGGGACAAGCCTGTGAAGAGCAACCAAAGAGCTCGTCCGTCTTTCCCTCAATAGATGGGAGTAGGCGCGCTTGCGGATGTGTGCGTGTGTGTGGCCACGCGTTTGCTTAGGCATCAGTGTGTGAAAAGGTAGGTGCTTTTCTCTAGCTGCGTGTGCGTGCACGTGGTGCTGGGTGCACATCCCTGGGTGCTCGTGGAAAGGTTTCTGCATGGTTTTCGCTGAGGAATCGTGTGTGTGCACATGGACAAAGAGAAGGCGCAGCAACCAGGTTCCAGCGCCGAAGAAGGCAAAAGGCGAGGTTTCCGGCGCTATCTCCTTCTCTCCCCAGAGCTAGTCGCGCAAAGCAAGCCGCTAAGCCGGCGACCGGCAAGAGAGCTACAACGAAGCATGCCGAACGGAGAAAATAGCAGCAGCTCATCTGTTCACACCTTGTTTCTGCCATGTGCTTGAACGCCAAGACGTTCGCGCTTCTGTGAGATGAAAGACGTCCTTCTGCATATGTGGTTGCTCACACCGGTGCACTTGTTAGTGTATCCATTCAGTCCTGGGCTGCGGGGCATTCAGAAGTGGCTCTGTGGAGACGTCTGCATAGAGGCAGCTGTCAGAACACGCACACTCGATTGTTCACCAAAACATATGCAGACGCGTCCTTAGCCTGTAGATTTGGATGCACAGAGTTCCCTGTGTTCGCAAGAGACAAGGGAATCGCGTCTGTGCGCACAGAAGCAATAGCGGACCGTTTCCCTCGGAGTGAACGCGAAAGAGCCGTCTATATACTCGCAGACACGCGAACGTGCCTCAATGCGGTCACAGAGGCAGCAGCTTTTGCACAGATGCTCCTGGTGATTCTGGCACTTTCCAGGCACACTCCTGAAAGTCGCGCACACTGCTGTTCACTCGCTAAACGACTTCTTGGGAAACACGTCTCCGGTCGACGGACCGCTCAGATTGCTTCTCGTGTAACTGTGAACTGTGTCAGCGCAGGGAATCCGTCTCTGTTGAGCAGATGTCAATCCTGCCTCGCTTTTGCTTTGTTGCCTCTACCAAGATGATTTCCCGTTTCTCTCTTCACTGGAGCAGGCAGACACAGCCAACGCACATCAAGTGTCAAGAGACACGCTCTGCTGAGCTCAACGCTTGTGCAGATGCACATGTGCGACGAAGTCAACACACGTGCTTGTGGAGAGAAAGAAAGGGACTCCCAGGCGTGTGGAGCGACGGGGAGAAAGAGCGGGCGCTGAGGAACACAGTTTCAAACAGACTGTCTCCACACAAACAGGCACCTGTCTGCAGGTATCCTAGATCTTGATTCTTGAACTTGAGGAAACACGCGTCTGAGCAAAACTCCCAAACGCTTCCAGGAAAGACACAGGCTCTCCCACAAGCACACAAGTGTTTGCCCTCAGCTATAGATCAGGGACAAGCCTGTGAAGAGCAACCAAAGAGCTCGTCCGTCTTTCCCTCAATAGATGGGAGTAGGCGCGCTTGCGGATGTGTGCGTGTGTGTGGCCACGCGTTTGCTTAGGCATCAGTGTGTGAAAAGGTAGGTGCTTTTCTCTAGCTGCGTGTGCGTGCACGTGGTGCTGGGTGCACATCCCTGGGTGCTCGTGGAAAGGTTTCTGCATGGTTTTCGCTGAGGAATCGTGTGTGTGCACATGGACAAAGAGAAGGCGCAGCAACCAGGTTCCAGCGCCGAAGAAGGCAAAAGGCGAGGTTTCCGGCGCTATCTCCTTCTCTCCCCAGAGCTAGTCGCGCAAAGCAAGCCGCTAAGCCGGCGACCGGCAAGAGAGCTACAACGAAGCATGCCGAACGGAGAAAATAGCAGCAGCTCATCTGTTCACACCTTGTTTCTGCCATGTGCTTGAACGCCAAGACGTTCGCGCTTCTGTGAGATGAAAGACGTCCTTCTGCATATGTGGTTGCTCACACCGGTGCACTTGTTAGTGTATCCATTCAGTCCTGGGCTGCGGGGCATTCAGAAGTGGCTCTGTGGAGACGTCTGCATAGAGGCAGCTGTCAGAACACGCACACTCGATTGTTCACCAAAACATACGCAGACGCGTCCTTAGCCTGTAGATTTGGATGCACAGAGTTCCCTGTGTTCGCAAGAGACAAGGGAATCGCGTCTGTGCGCACAGAAGCAATAGCGGACCGTTTCCCTCGGAGTGAACGCGAAAGAGCCGTCTATATACTCGCAGACACGCGAACGTGCCTCAATGCGGTCACAGAGGCAGCAGCTTTTGCACAGATGCTCCTGGTGATTCTGGCACTTTCCAGGCACACTCCTGAAAGTCGCGCACACTGCTGTTCACTCGCTAAACGACCTCTTGGGAAACACGTCTCCGGTCGACGGACCGCTCAGATTGCTTCTCGTGTAACTGTGAACTGTGTCAGCGCAGGGAATCCGTCTCTGTTGAGCAGATGTCAATCCTGCCTCGCTTTTGCTTTGTTGCCTCTACCAAGATGATTTCCCGTTTCTCTCTTCACTGGAGCAGGCAGACACAGCCAACGCACATCAAGTGTCAAGAGACACGCTCTGCTGAGCTCAACGCTTGTGCAGATGCACATGTGCGACGAAGTCAACACACGTGCTTGTGGAGAGAAAGAAAGGGACTCCCAGGCGTGTGGAGCGACGGGGAGAAAGAGCGGGCGCTGAGGAACACAGTTTCAAACAGACTGTCTCCACACAAACAGGCACCTGTCTGCAGGTATCCTAGATCTTGATTCTTGAACTTGAGGAAACACGCGTCTGAGCAAAACTCCCAAACGCTTCCAGGAAAGACACAGGCTCTCCCACAAGCACACAAGTGTTTGCCCTCAGCTATAGATCAGGGACAAGCCTGTGAAGAGCAACCAAAGAGCTCGTCCGTCTTTCCCTCAATAGATGGGAGTAGGCGCGCTTGCGGATGTGTGCGTGTGTGTGGCCACGCGTTTGCTTAGGCATCAGTGTGTGAAAAGGTAGGTGCTTTTCTCTAGCTGCGTGTGCGTGCACGTGGTGCTGGGTGCACATCCCTGGGTGCTCGTGGGAAAGGTTTCTGCATGGTTTTCGCTGAGGAATCGTGTGTGTGCACATGGACAAAGAGAAGGCGCAGCAACCAGGTTCCAAGCGCCGAAGAAGGCAAAAGGCGAGGTTTCCGGCGCTATCTCCTTCTCTCCCCAGAGCTAGTCGCGCAAAGCAAGCCGCTAAGCCGGCGACCGGCAAGAGAGCTACAACGAAGCATGCCGAACGGAGAAAATAGCAGCAGCTCATCTGTTCACACTTGTTTCTGCCATGTGCTTGAACGCCAAGACGTTCGCGCTTCTGTGAGATGAAAGACGTCCTTCTGCATATGTGGTTGCTCACACCGGTGCACTTGTTAGTGTATCCATTCAGTCCTGGGCTGCGGGGCATTCAGAAGTGGCTCTGTGGAGACGTCTGCATAGAGGCAGCTGTCAGAACACACACTCGATTGTTCACCAAAACATATGCAGACGCGTCCTTAGCCTGTAGATTTGGATGCACAGAGTTCCCTGTGTTCGCAAGAGACAAGGGAATCGCGTCTGTGCGCACAGAAGCAATAGCGGACCGTTTCCCCTCGGAGTGAACGCGAAAGAGCCGTCTATATACTCGCAGACACGCGAACGTGCCTCAATGCGGTCACAGAGGCAGCAGCTTTTGCACAGATGCTCCTGGTGATTCTGGCACTTTCCAGGCACACTCCTGAAAGTCGCGCACACTGCTGTTCACTCGCTAAACGACCTCTTGGGAAACACGTCTCCGGTCGACGGACCGCTCAGATTGCTTCTCGTGTAACTGTGAACTGTGTCAGCGCAGGGAATCCGTCTCTGTTGAGCAGATGTCAATCCTGCCTCGCTTTTGCTTTGTTGCCTCTACCAAGATGATTTCCCGTTTCTCTCTTCACTGGAGCAGGCAGACACAGCCAACGCACATCAAGTGTCAAGAGACACGCTCTGCTGAGCTCAACGCTTGTGCAGATGCACATGTGCGACGAAGTCAACACACGTGCTTGTGGAGAGAAAGAAAGGGACTCCCAGGCGTGTGGAGCGACGGGGAGAAAGAGCGGGCGCTGAGGAACACAGTTTCAAACAGACTGTCTCCACACAAACAGGCACCTGTCTGCAGGTATCCTAGATCTTGATTCTTGAACTTGAGGAAACACGCGTCTGAGCAAAACTCCCAAACGCTTCCAGGAAAGACACAGGCTCTCCCACAAGCACACAAGTGTTTGCCCTCAGCTATAGATCAGGGACAAGCCTGTGAAGAGCAACCAAAGAGCTCGTCCGTCTTTCCCTCAATAGATGGGAGTAGGCGCGCTTGCGGATGTGTGCGTGTGTGTGGCCACGCGTTTGCTTAGGCATCAGTGTGTGAAAAGGTAGGTGCTTTTCTCTAGCTGCGTGTGCGTGCACGTGGTGCTGGGTGCACATCCCTGGGTGCTCGTGGAAAGGTTTCTGCATGGTTTTCGCTGAGGAATCGTGTGTGTGCACATGGACAAAGAGAAGGCGCAGCAACCAGGTTCCAGCGCCGAAGAAGGCAAAAGGCGAGGTTTCCGGCGCTATCTCCTTCTCTCCCCAGAGCTAGTCGCGCAAAGCAAGCCGCTAAGCCGGCGACCGGCAAGAGAGCTACAACGAAGCATGCCGAACGGAGAAAATAGCAGCAGCTCATCTGTTCACACCTTGTTTCTGCCATGTGCTTGAACGCCAAGACGTTCGCGCTTCTGTGAGATGAAAGACGTCCTTCTGCATATGTGGTTGCTCACACCGGTGCACTTGTTAGTGTATCCATTCAGTCCTGGGCTGCGGGGCATTCAGAAGTGGCTCTGTGGAGACGTCTGCATAGAGGCAGCTGTCAGAACACGCACACTCGATTGTTCA